>NC_060279.1:20087060-20204473 GCF_021613505.1 Equus quagga | reverse complement strand
GGGCTCCTCGGGGGTGGTGGGTGCGGGCTCCTCGGGGGTGGTGGGTGCAGGCCCCTTGGTGGTGGTGGAAGTAGGCTTCTTGGTGGTAGTGGGAGCAGGCCCCTTAGTAGTAGTGGGAGCAGGCCCCTTGGTGGTGGTGAGAGAAGGGGATTTGGTTGTAGTTTCAGCTTTGGGTGTAGATTTAGCAGGAACTTCAGATGCGGGTACAAAATCTTTATCAGATGTTTTCTCTGTACTCTTTCTAGCTGAAGTAGTCTTCTCATTTGCACTAGTTGAAGTCTCTTTATTTGTTATCTCTGTCTCTTTAGTTTCAACTGTTGTCTCCTTATTGGGTGTTGAAGTTGTCTCTTTGGATGTATCAGAATTAGGTGGAAGACTGGGTTTAGGATTTATTGGTTTTACTGTTGTAATCTTGGGAGATGTAGTAACTTTGTTGCGTTGGGTGGTAGGAATCTTAGGAGTTGGGATGAGCATGAAATCACCATTGTCCAGTCCACTTCCAGCTTCATCTATAACTGGTGGTTCTGGAGTAGGTTTCTTTTTAGGAGTTCTTTTCTTCTTGCTGTCTTTTACTAGAGAAAAAAATACATGTCTTTTATTGTAATCGTTTTTTCCTTCTTTAATAGTGACATAAAGATCCTTATCACTGACTAGCAGTGTGTCTCTAGGCAAATTGCTGCCTCTAATCTGTCTATTAATTTACTGTGAAATGGTAAATACTCAACCTATCTTATTTGGCTATTTTAGGGAATGAATAAGATAAGGGGTGAAAAGCACAAGTGAAACTCTACACAAGTAACACATGGAAACAAGTGGCAACTGAAATTGCCAACACGATCAATAACACTGAATGCATCTCTCTATATTTAAACACTCTTTGCCCCTCACTTTCTCCACTCCTCTTATTCCTCATTGCTCAGTGCCCTTTCCTTCCTCCTGGAAACCTAGTTCCAACATCTTGTAGATTCACTACACCAATTGCCTCAGAGGCCTCTACAACTGCACCTAAGGGTTCTGCTCCAGTCACCTCCACAGTCCTTGCTGAGCCCTGTTTCCATAGGCATGGCTGTTAGCCGCTCTCTTTCCTCTGCCCACCTAAACTTGACAGTCCCAGTGGATATAGAGAGGTGATTAGGATGCCACGGCAGCAAAAAGACCCTGTCTAACAGGATTTCCCATAGCAACTACCCCATAGGTGACCTACAGAGCCCAAGGGGCACATCACTGAGATGAGTTCCATTTAGCAAACATATTTTGCACTTCTATTGTGTGCAAGACTCTCTGGATGACTCAAAGATTAAATATCTGGCTATTCGGCAAGAGAGAAGACTTCAAGAGAAGTCACAACCACCCAGGAAATAAGTTCTTCAAAACTCCAGTATCCAGAATTCAGTATTTCCTGGAGAAAGAGAATATATTTTAGGAATTCAGGAAATTATGAAAAGCAGAACAAAGGGAATCTCTTTTCAGGAGGTAACAGCCTACTCTGTTGTTCATTCTCTACCACAGAAAAATCAGCCAGATATGACATGCAATTTATTAGGAAAATCATAAAGAGGATCTGTAAAATCTGGATGATAATATTGCCTTTCCAAGAGAGGTGTACGAGAATTTAACGGATTAACATTTTAAAACACTTAAAGTAGTACATGCGTTTGTTAAAAAAAAAAAATCTGAGAAAGGAAAAATGAAAACGCAAGGATGATAGAGGAAGAAGGAGGAGAAAGAAAAATGATTTCAGATAGAAAGGAATTCAAATAGAAAACCATAAATAATCATCTCTGGTGCCATCCTGTGGTTCCACGGTTGCTGCTATAGCATCTTTTTATTCCTTTGTTTTAAGGAGTGGTTTCTTAGCTGCTTGGCACTAATTTCCTATGGAAGTTTTCATTGGTATCTTCTAAAATAATTTTTATAAAGCTATACCCCCCCCAAATATTGAAATGTCCTCAAATCATTCTACCAACACACATTACTTTGACATAATTATTGTTAGCATGGCATTGATATAGCCTTTGATCTTTATCAATGCTCAAACCTTTGGGTTTCTTCTTTAATTCTCTATTAGCAGCTGAATTTTTGGAAGACTTGACTTTCCGAATAGTTGAAGAGGAAGAGGAAGAGGAGGAGGAAGACTCTTGATTTTCAGAAACAGAATGTTCTATAAATCAAATAAAAAGGTTGATCACACCAACTGTGATTTAAAGCAGAAAAGAATTGCCAGTCCAAATACAAGAAATGCTGTGCACTAGTTTACAAATGTCTGTATTCTGCCTTTATTTTATCCGTAATGTAATCAATTGACATTTTAATTTAACTGTCGGTTAAAAGCAACACACTTGAGCTGATCACAAATACAATATAACTGTATGACTTTCTTATATCTCACAGAATCTAATGATTCTGCAAAGAAAATCATGGGCTTTTTTGCTTGTTTGTTTTTGCTCTTGTTTTACAGTAACACTTGTTTCTTCTGATTATTTTAACCTAGACCCATCCATATTGGGTTTGGTAAATAAGGAAAATAAATACCTGAGGGTTTATATAAAACAAGTAAAAGTGTAACGAGCCTTTAGTGACTCATAAGACTACCCTGTTCTATGAGAAGTCTTTTAAAAGTAGGCCACCTACGGTTATTTCATCTCAGAAACCTCCTTTTGTTACAGCTGTCATCTTCCTACCTTCTATTATTTCCTCTGATTCTATAACTTTCTTAGTCTTCTTCTTGTTTGATTTGGGTGAACGTTTGGCTGTTGATTTGATGGTTTGAGATGCTCCTGGAGGCGGAGGCGAAGTCTTTGAAGATGGTGGTGATGTGGGATTATGCACTGAGGCCAAGCAAGACAGGTGGGTTAACATCTTGTTCATATTCATCACAACACTAACTGTGAAAGGCGTGGATGTATCTGGCTCCAAAAGTAGATGCTGGTGAAAACCAGCACAGGCAGGCTCTAGCCCAATGCTAATGACTCCAAACCAATTAATTCTGAAGATGCATTGCTATAAAATATTGGTTCTCAAATTGTTATAAGTTATGACAGGGAGGAAATGCTTAGGAATCAGAAGACCTGAATTCCAGTTCTAGGCCTGCAAGACTCTACCATTGTGACCTTGGGCAAATGGGTTAACTCTCTTGAACTTCATTTTCTTGCCTGCAAATTGAAATGTTTATTCTAGATGATTTCTGAAGGTGTTTCCTTGCCTAAGAAATAATTGACTCTATGAACTCCATCCCTTGTGCCAGCCTTCTGTGATGATAAAAACAATTACAGCATGTGGATGACAAGTATTTGTCCTCTCAAGAAGAGAAATATAATTACATTTTTCCTGTTTTCATATTCATTTAAATCAAATGGTGCCAAATTACCTTTCATTTATTTCTTTAAGTACAAAAGTTCTACATGAATATTCACTCTTATAAAAATTTCACACCTTGCATTATGCTTTTCTCAAAATTTGTTGCCCTTCTCCAAGCTAAACAACGGTTAACAGTTTGACATATGTCTTTTAAGCTTTTTATGGCCCCTCCTCCCACTCCTTTTCATGTCTAGAAGAGAAGAGCTGGGACATGTTTTGATCTTGAGGAGCCAGAATAAAAAGGAGAGGAACTTCTGAAAGACAAGAAAGCAGAGAACAGTAGGGATGCTCTGGGTGGAGGAGAGGTGAGAGAAATCCTGCTGTTTTTACCAAACTTCTCCTCAGAACTCCTGCTGCAGTCTCCGTCAGCTGACCACCATCTTTCTCCTCCCACCCAACAAAAACGCTAATGCCTCAACTTGAGAAAGAGTTCTGCCACGTACTAGCCAAGAGATCTTGAGCAAAACAATGAACCTCTTGGACTGTTTTCTCACCCACATGCAGAGGCACTTGACTGCTATGATTCCTTTGATTCTTGAAAAGTTATGATTTTGAGACATACGGATGCCTACAAGCAGTATATCTATAGCAATCTTGAAACAACTACGTGATGAGTCGCAAGATAGTCTGGTTGTTATTTTTAAAAAATAAAGTATTGAAGCTTTGAGTGCTTCCTTTATTTTCACTTGGAACCCTGACTATCTCTGTGAACTCTGTAAAGGAAGCTTACCGTCATCAATTTTGTTCATTGAGTTCTAGGTAAACCTCAGGTAATCTGAACTACCACTTAGTAGCATGAATCATTGTCTTTATTAATGTGTTCTCTCAATGCCTTGTCACTCTCTAACCATCCTCTCTCCCCACCGGTCCTCTGCCCAAAATAAATGCTTAGGTTTTTGTCTCACAGCCAAAACAATTATGAGGACAATGAATAAATATGTATCATTCATTGTGGGTCCTTCTGAAAGCTGCAGGAACTCTGCACTCTGAGTTTTTGGTTACCAGAGTGTTACCTCCACTATTTTTGGAACGCTTTCCAATGAAAACACTGAACAGTTAAGAAATGTCCCTCAACTATGCTGATTAACAGTTTTCCATCCTATTTCTCCACTGTTCAAAAGAAGCAGGAGGTACAGCCTTGTTTAAATAAAATAAGATTATGCAAGCCATGCTTATTTTCAATTTTACCTCCACAAATATTCTTGTTTTAACAAAGTAGGATTTAAGAACAAACATTTGGTAAAAGAAAGGAATTCAGTATTTAAGTATATTTTTAAAATCTTGGTTTTTTGGGTAAAATCTAGAGGGTTCTATTATACTTTCAGAATACTCCTCCAGGACCTGTAACTAGAGAAGAGGATTTTCAAATGGGACTATGCCTTTTTATTGACTCCATCACACAAAGGCATTAGGTTAGAGACTATTGGGGGGACTGTAGAGATGAGAAGTACAACGAACAGTTAACAACTTCTTGGTAGGTTTGCCTGTAAATTTAATGCCTTAAACTAACACAGAAATGTACTAGTTCAGAGAATATGAAAATGTCGATTCTGTCCTTAAATATACGTTCAAAAACATTGACGCCAAAAGCACAGATAGCTCAAAGGGCAGTTGATTTTGTGAGGTCAGCACCATTAGGGTGAGACAAGAAATCATCAAACGTGTTGGTTACTGTTGATTTAACCTGAAATTGAACCATAGCTGAAGAAAAAAAGCACGTCCATTCAGCCCCTGTTCTCTCTGTTGCTCAAGTGGCGATCTCTGGTGCTCCCGGGGCCTGGCTGAACCCGGGATTGCTGCTACAGACTTCCGTTCTTTAATTTCACCTTGGTGAAACAAAATTAATATGAAAGAGCTTGTATGTTAGTAAAATCAAGACCTTAGATGGAGTGTGTGTAGGCATTGTCAGTGAAGCTCAGACAGGTGCCCAGGTGCGGCTGTACCCAGAAGTATCTTGGGTACGGTGATGCTTACCTTCTTCACAGAAACTCTCATAATCGGAACAGCACTTGCCGTACTTCTTACAGTCCGCGTCACAGTCACACTCCCTTCCTCTTGAAAAGGACTCGAAGCAGCGACCTTTACAGGAAAGCTCTACCCAGAGCAAAATAAGGCATTGTGGATTATTGATGATGCAGCCACACCCGTATATTGATTACCATTTCCCACCTAACGGCTGACTAGAGTTCCGAAAGTACATATCTATGTCCTTTATTTGGAATTTGGAGGACATCACCCAGGAAGAAATGGATGGTTTGCCAAGTAGAGACAGCCCAAGTCAAGAAAGAAATGTGGCTTAGGGAAATTTTCTTGCCCTTCAAGGCTCCCAGAGATACCCCAATTCTGCTTGAGTCATTTACAAGTACAGACAATGGAATACTGGGAAAAGTCTAAATTGTGAAGTATCTTTCATATGAAATCCCTCTGTCCTCTCCTCTGTACACCACCGCTTTGTAATAGATTTTTGTTAATTGAACATTCAGATTCTACAATAATACGTTCCAAAGAGCTGGCTTACAATGAGCCACTATTTAGGCTCAAAAATTATCTATAACGCAGAGACCTTTATTATGACAAACTAGGCAAGGTGTAGAGATGAAAGATTTCAGCCTAATCCCATGGCATGGACCATGTAAGAGAGGGCTGCTCATTTCCCGAAAAGTCTCAGTTAGAGGCACACTGACTCACCGAGACCTGTTTGAAATAGTTACCTTATACATCACATAAATTGTACAACAACATATTTATCAGCTTCACATGCAAATTTTAAAGCAAATGTAACTTTGAAACAATTTTAACTATAATTTTCATAAGTTGAATATGACATGTTTCTGTGTTAACAAAATGGAGAAAAATATATTCAAATAAAATACCACTCATAATTTAAAATTCACATTCTTTGGGTTTTAACTGAAATTCTTCATTAAACACTAATGCTTCCTCTTTAAAGCGACTTTTTCAGGTGATTTAGAAATATATTAATATCGAGAAGTCAAATGGTAGACAAAATTATTTTACATCCATGGATTCTTTTGATGAAACTATTGAAGGGCCCCATCATTAAGCAATTATATCTCTGATTGGTAGTAAATAATTACTCATTTCTATTTACTTAATGACTCCCAAGTCACACTATTCTCTATTTAAAACAAGACATTTTCCTTGGCACTAGTCAATAACCTTGCGCAAGTGACAAATTCCCACGCCTTCCTCACCCTCCCCCAGTAGTCACAAGCTTTGATGCTATAGTTAGGTACAGCACACTGCAACATTTATGCGAGGAAGGGAAAGGCACTTAAGCAAAAAGAGTGACATAGTGTGAAAGCAGCACTGCAAGGGGGCACGGGGACTCTCACAGAACAGTGTTGCTTGACGGAGGAGACACCATCTCGCAGGACTTACCCGAGGTGCAGACTTTCTTGAAATCAGGGCAGCACTCCATGTAGTATTGGCAGTTAAAATCACAGTTGCAGGTGGCATCTCTAGAATACCCTTCCCCACATCTCCCTGCACAGCTTGATAAATCTAAAATTACACAATACTAGCGTGAACATGGCCAAACCACTTGACAGAAGGGAAGAGATCTAACGAGGAGGACAAAGCCACGGGGAGAGGGAGAATTATATTGACTAGAAAAGGTTGGGAATGAGAGTTAGCAACGGGTCCAGTTGATTGTTGCCTGATCTCTTAGGTGACATTGATCATGCCACTTTATTCTTTACTAGACTGAGAAGATAACTACGCTTTTGAAAATCAGGCAAAATAATGGCTTCGCATAAAAGGGGTGATCTTTCTGGGGGAGGGGTGGCAGTTACAGCTCATTGATGCTGCTGAGATGATGATGAGGTGCCATTTACTGAGCATGTCTGTGCTGGGCACTGAGTCACATGTTATCTCTAATGCTTATGAAAATGTTGCCAGGAGAGTATTAACAGCCCTTTTTAGAGATAAGGAAGCCGAAACACGAAATTGTAATAACTTGCTCGAGGGTACCAGATAGTTAATAGTTCCAGTGTATATATAGGGCAAGTCAATTAATACCTATTAACTATTTGTATTGACCTCTTTCACTCTCAGAAGTGTCCTGATTTGCATAATAAATTATAGGGTCATCCTAAATTAACCGCTCACCTAGAATTTAAAGTCGGATATGTCTGATTCTAAAGCCCAGATTTTTCCTACCCAATTACATTGCCAGCATGAACTTTCCTGGACTTCCTCCTCCCTTTCTTGGTGGTGATAACTGGGGAAGTCAGATGCTTAAGACGACTGCCAAAGTGAGTACAAAATAAATAACTCTTGAAATAGCATCTGGGCATGAACATAAAGGTCATGAACAGAGTTATTCTGGGCAAAACAAGAACAAAGGCATAACTATCCTCAACTATATTTTAAAAATCATTTGGAAAACACCTTGAAAACCTCCCTGAGAGATAACCACAGAGATGTAATTGGATCCATCCCTGGAATGGAAACGGGCAGGTGCAATGTCCTAAATCCACAGAGGGACGTTGAAACACTGAAAAAATCTCAAAATAGTGAGTCCAGGAAAGGTAATGTCTTAATACACAAATAAAACAGTAAATATTAGGACAACTCTCAGAACTTTTTGCATACATTTGTACACAATACACAACAAAAATGCATATATAGTGTATGTATATAAATACATATATTATATATAAAGAAAAAACAGAATGGGAAATGGTCGCAAGAAAAGCAGACAAGACAGCATCAAAATGTTGTTCTTTTACACTTAGCATATTTCTGCAATGGGAAATCAATTTTCTTTACAGGAAATGTTTAGTTTCATAAATGTCTGTCCTACTTTTATTGCTATTAATTTTAACAGCTAATTTTAAACTCATTTATTTAAAGGAAAATAAAACTGTCTTACTGAAAAACCACTTTTTATTACAGAGGAAAGGTAGATTCCGAAGTGCCCCCAGTGTTATGAACCTTGTAATATTATTATGAGAAATCAGAAGGGTCTGGAGATAGCAGAATAGTCATCATTCCTTATGAAATATTTATATTTGCTTTCACGCATTTTTCCATCTTTTCTTATCTAAATGATTCTGAAACTATGTCCATGGCAGGCAGTTATCTCTCATGCTCAGGTTCATGAGAATTTTAACTATTTTACTGGAAATGTCTACTTTATAAATGTAATTTCATCATAACAATCGTGGACCTTGATTTTTCTTCTCTCAGATTTTGCTTATCAAAGAAAAAAGGGAAACAAAAATCCCTAGATTGATATTTTTGTCATTACTCAACATTGATTGCATGCTGGAGACTTTTGCTAAGGTGATTACATCGAATGTTTTCTAAAAATGAGTAAGAAGAATTGTCATCCAGGACGACTCTGTTTTGAAGGACTGTGAATAGTTCAATGTTATAATATAAAATGACATTCACATCTGTGTAAGTCCATATCTGGGTGAATATTCCTTGTAAGAAAGAGAGCCCATCTTCAAGATTAAAAAATGCCATTTGAAACTTTGGAAATGTTCATTGGAATATGATATCTACATCTACATGGTACTAAAATAACTTTTTGTTTTTTAAAGATTGGCACCTGGGCTAACAACTGTTGCCAATCTTTTTTTTTTCTGCTTTATCTCCCCAAACCGTCCCCCCCCCCCCTTACACAGTTGTATATCTTAGTTGCAGGTCCCTCTAGTTGTGGGATGTGGGACGCCGCCTCAACGTGGCCTGACGAGTGGTGCCATGTCCGCGCCCAGGATCCGAACCCTGGGTCGCTGCAGCGGAGTGCGCAAACTTAACCACTCGGCCACGGAGCCGGCCCCTAAAATAACTTATTTATCAACAATTTATTCTGTAAAAGACTAGTTAAATTTCTTTGTAACCATGTAGGCAAAAATTACCTGCTACTTAAATATTATTCTTTTCAGTTAATCTAATAATATTGTATCACTCCAGCATAGTTTTATCATTTAAGTGCCTGTATTTTTTTAAACTTTTGGAAGAACCACAAGAATAAAGAACACAAAAGTTATTCAATAGAAGCTCAAAACTTCTTGAAAGCTTCCATAGTACACGAGGAAAAAGTGAGAATTCCAAAATATTTATAAATATGCAACCTACGCTTTACATAATTTTAAGATTGTACTATGCATTAAACTCAAACAAATGTACATGTTTAGAAATCTATTTCTTTTGTTGTCATAAAAGTCAGAACTGAATGATTAGCAATAGCTGTTAAATGAAAGTATTTTTGATGGTTAAGTTACCTTGAGAAGAAACTTCCTGAATGGAGAAAATAGAAAGCAGCAGCAACAAGTAAATGGGAAGTATTTTCCACTCCATGGTTGTTTTCGGGCACCAAGCCCTCACTGAAAAGAAAAGAAAAGTATCAGAAAACTCCTCTTTAATCTCACCACTTCTTTATGCCTGTGCTACATAACAGTGTTTCAGTAACTCTTAAAATGCAATTTAATGATAAAACCATCCTATCTTGAGACAAGACTATGAAAACTAATCAGCCTTAATTCCACAGTAAATATTTGATCATTAGATTTAATCTGATGCAGAAGAAATCACCAACTCACCATCTCAGTCATGTTATTGATCATTTTAATACTTAGAATTTCCCCAAACAGAAAACAGCCTTATCTTAAAACTTTATTCAAATTATAGCAGGTACTTACAGTGGAAGGTTTAAACCCTCTCTTGGGAAAAAAGAAAATAATGAGCTTCAGTAAAATTTAATTTAACAAGCAGAAGAGTTATCCTTCCAACTTTCCCTTAACTCTCAATATAAATTTATAAGCTTCAACAGGTGTATTGCATACATATGACCCTATTCAAAACTTTCCAACTACTGTCCTTATAAATCTTTTTCAAACACCTTTAATAAAGTATATTCCTATTGAATTGAAAACACATTTAATTCCATGAGGCAAGTTAACTTTGACACTTACCAGTAAAAGGATAGATGAATTTCTCCAATGTCCTGGGTGTCTTATATATCGGTGCAAATATATTGCGGTGAATCAATTAGTCCAAAGGTTAGACAAAATCAACAGTGACAACCTATGAAATCAAACTTTCCTCATTTATTGGAAGAGGGCCCAGACGACTAGACTTAGGCAACATCTGGAAAACACTTCCATTAAGAAAAATGACTACTACAAAATAAATTTAGATTTATCGGCCAACACACACTTTTAATTCCTAAGTGAAGTGAACAAATTGTTCTGAGATGGTAAATCCCTCTGGCAGGCTTCAACTAGTATATTGAAGCAGCAACTTTAAAATAGTCAAATGCTGATATCATTGCTTCCTTTTTTTTCCCAGTTAACTCCAGCAAAGAGTGGCTTTGAAACTTATCTAGCATTAGTTTGTGGCATAAATTTTAAGAACTTACACTATTAAATCAAATGTGCATTTCTTTTCTTGAGGATTTTCATTTTCGCTGAGCGCAGAAAATAGGTTCTCAACTACCTAAATGATGATCTACACTGTGGATTTTCTAGCTTCCTTTACCGTGTAAAAACCTGCTTAAAAATTGTACTGATATCTCTCTTAGCCTCTTTATTTAAGCACAGCAGTGTTTGGAGAAAGTCTTTTTTTAGTACTAACTTAGCTTCCTTGCCGCAGAAAATGTGAAGTATCAACGTTTCAGAGTTGAGAGAGCTCAGTTCAAGGTTTTACCCCAGCTGGACATGGAATGTTCCTATTCAAAACCTGTCTACCTACACCAGGCCTAGCCTATGTCCTAGCATCTCCCCGAAACCTTCTTAGGTCAATCCAAACCCCTTCCAGAATCATAGTCAACAAACATACTCCATTTTATTGAAATTATCTGTTCATCTGTCTCCTTTCTACCCCCGCCAACAGACTGTGATTTCCGCAAAGTCAAACGACACCTATATCTTAATTGTCTTGCCAGCATCTTGTCCAGTGCTTCCCCAAGGTTATATGTTTAACACTTGCTTGTTGAACCAAACTGTTGTAACCTGGACTCCACTGTGCCCTATGTATTTGGTAGATGTTGCATTTAATGATCACAAAATGCCTTTAAGTTAAATATAATCATTCACATTTTACAAATAAGATGAAGACCCACAAATGAAGAATCCGTGGCCCATCTAAGGATACATGAGGAGTAGGAGCTGGAGCCAAGATTTGAACCTATGTCTTTTCATTCTAAGTTCCGTCATGCTTCCACTATATCCAGCTCCCTTTTGATCAGAGCCATCACTTCAGTGCTTAAATGTAATACTAAATTTTACTCCTTCACGTGTATTTGAGGGTCTATGAGATTGTGACCTTTGTAAAGGCAGGGATTATGCCATAAACATCTCTTTTGCTCCCGCAATGCTTATTCTGTATAAGGATAAATTAGAGACTATCTACTCATTTATAAATAATCTCTTTTCCCTGGGAACTACCTCCCCACCTTTAGGGACATTTCCCTTTTAGCCACTTTTATATACGTGATTTTGCCCTATCAACAGCTGATAGGATTAGGAATAGAAACCTGAAATAAACTGGCCAGTATGTTTTACTATCCTGGAAATGCAGAAATGGGATTCAGAGATTACAAGTCTGTCTATGTGGACGTATAACATGTACAACTTCTGATCACGGTCTAAAGAAGTAGAGAAAGTTCTTCAGAATATACATATGCAAATGAACGAAGTAGCCATGCAGAGAGCAGCAGAGAGAGTTCTGATAGCTTTCTAGGTCTTGGATCCTCCTTGTTCCTGAGACCCAGGTGACTTCTTCCTCAATATCTTTATGGCAGATTCCCTCTTTGGGAGTGAAGATGGCTAAAGATGCTTTCTGTTACTTCAAATCACTAATCAATACACGGCAGATGTACAAAAGATCCTGTTGGGTGGAATTAAAACAAATTCTCTTAACTCTTAGCTTTACCGAGGTCAAGAGGAGGAAGCTAGAAGCTTTGTGACTTTTTCAAGTCTAACCTTTAAAGTGTTCCGTTACTAATTGTTTGAAATGCTGGGAAGACCAAGAATATCAGATACAGAGATACACACACACACATATTCTTAAAACAAATATAAATTTCTTTCTGATTACTGCCTTTTAGAACTATCCATACTATCATTTTCCTCCTTTGGACAAATTCATTGTGATGATGGCAAATGACATTCTTAAATTGATTGAATGATCTGCTCTAGTAACACTTCTCCTTAAGTCCAAGTTTTAGGCTTGGAAAATTCACAAATAAAATACACACACATGCACACGTGCACACATACACACACGCTCTTTTATGGCCAATAATAACCTGAAACATATCCATTAACACATTCTCATTGTCATCAAACATGTTTTCTCTGCATGACAAAGTATGAAAAAGAGTGAGAAACTTTATTCAATGTCAAGTTCATGAGGTTTAACTTATAAAGAAATATACGATTTGTGTAATTCTATTGGTTAATGAGGCTGTCTGGGTAAGTAAAGTTTGCCCTTAAAGCATGGAAGCATTTAATTTTATCTATTAAATATATCTTTACAAACTGTCTTAAACACTTCATTCTGTGAATATTGGGCCATTTAACTTTCTTTCTTGATCACACAGAAATCATTCCATTAGGTTTTAGGTTCCTCCTTTGAGATTTCTTTACTCATTAAAAGTGTTCTCTTAATGTTTACTTAAATCCTATCTAATTGGGATAAAAATTATCCCGAGATTGGTTTTTGGTATGGAGGAGATGGAGACAGTAGGGTAAGGGGAGATGGAGAGGACTCAAAGAGTGTTGGATCCTATACTCATTTTCTAGGGATGGTTTGCCCACAGTTGACCTTCAGGAACATCAGTTTCTGTACTTGGCAGAAACACAGTAATGCCTTCAGAGAACCTTCAAGTGTGTTTAGGAATATTTTCTTTGCATTAAATTATCCCGGACTGTTCTGCCCTCCTATTTGCTGTGTTCTGTCTCCGTCCCTGCTGTTAGCTGTCACTTCGCCCTGTAGCCAGGGTGTGGCTTCTCTCCACCTTTCCACATCTTTGATGTGTGTCATTTTATTCCAGCAGCAACCTAGAAAAAACTGAGGCATGCCAGGGGAAAACCACAGATGTAAGCCTGCTCTTTATTGCCGTTATTTTGGTCACAGTGCTACGTTAGAGTACTCTAGGAGTGGAATAAGTCCTCTCCTCTCATATGGAATAGAGACAGGATTTGGGGACTACCTCTGTCTGTTCGGTTCATGGCATTTTCACATACTGTAAAGGGTTGTGCCTTTTTTCTGGATGGTCATCAAAAGTCTGACCATTAAATGAGAAAGGTATTATTGCATTCGCTTTTGGAGACTGTGGTAATCTGATAATTGCTCCCGATCTTTTCTACCTTTTTCTAGTTGTCCAACTAAAGATTACCTTGCCCAGCCTCCCCTTCAGATATGTGTGGCCAGATGGCTGCATTTTCTCCAGTGTAATGTGAATAGAAGAGATATGTGCAACTTCTACTCTACTTTCCTAACAGGAAGTTGTTTGACTTGGACTTCCTGTTTTCTTGCAGACTGGAAGGCAGACATCAGAGACCAGCCTTGTTCAAGCAGACAAGGAGGGCAGCCTAGGGAATGGCATCCCTTATGGAACACACATGCACTCCCTCTCCCAGGACTAGTCAGAGAGTTGCATAAAAGGAAATGAATCTCCATTTCACTTGAACAACTCTAACTTGGGGTCTTTTTGTTACATCAGCTTAAATATTACCCTAACAGGGAAATCCAAGAAAATTCCTAAATATTTAAAGGAACTGTATTCTAAAAATTGATTTGTATACTCTCCAACAGTGGAAAAGAATGAACTATTGGTAATGAACTATTGATACTGAAAAGGCAGAGGTAAACTATTTTTATTTGTAAACGACCTGACTGTATATGTAGAAAATCCTACAGAATCTACAAAAAGCTGTAAAAACTAATAAATTTAGCAAGATTATAGGATACAAGATCAATAACAAGATCCATGTTGTGGCCATTTTAATGCCTGAACTTAGATGTGCTGCCTCTACTGAACGTTCTAAGAACAAGAGTTCATTCATTCGCTTGTTCATTCATTCAATTCTTTTGATGAGCAAATTGTGCTCACTACATGCCAGCCCTAGTATGAATTGCTGGTGACACATATGTGTGCAAGATAAAGTCTCTGGCTCTTAAGATTGCTTAGTCCAGTCTGGGAGCCAGACATTTAGATCAATGATTCAAGTAGTGTGTGAAAAGGAGGAGGCACTGTGGTGAACAGTTAGAATTGGGCTTTGGCATCAGTCAGATCGTTGTTCAAATTTTAGCCTTAACATAGTGGTTAAAAGTTTGGACGCTCTGCTTTGGCGGCCCAGGGTTCGTGGGTTTGGATCCTGGGCATGGACTTACACACCAATCATCAAACCATGCAGTGGCAGCGTCCCATGTATAAAATAGAGGGAGATATAATTTAAAAAATTTCAGCCTTAAAATATTTTACCTGGTGGGCTTATGCAATTCTCTTGACTTATCTGGGCCTCAGTTTCCTTATCTGCAAAGTGAGAGCAATAATTTCCATTAATTATTTGGCATGGCAGAGAGGCATCAAAGGTAAGAAAGAATTTTCTTGAACATTAGTGACATGTGCTCAATAAGTTGAAGATTATGATTGCAATTATGTTTACGATTCTAGAGCTGTCCACAAACTGCTATAGAAGCCTGGATGAGGAAGTGCCACCTCCACCTGAGGAATCCTTCACAGAAGGATGGCGTGCAATCTGGCATCCGAAGGCTCCTGGGGCTAGGAACAGGGACGGTGGACAAAGGTCACGAGCATAGATAAAATGATATAGCTTCTCTGTTTCATTCTTTTTGCCTATTTTTTCCTTAGTTCTTGATAATCTGTCTGCTTCTTCCTGCATGGAACTGAACTGTAGAAGCTGAAGAATGACGTGACAATCATCCTAATACAATCTTTTCCTAATGGACCATTTGAGTAACCTAATAACAGGGAACGTGTTGAGCATTTACTTTATTACACGGTACGTGTACACGACTTCACTGAGCCTCACAGAGATCTTATGAATTTATTATTATTAACAAACCCACTGTACCTTTGAGATAGCTGAGGCACAAAAAGATTAAGTAAATTGCTTAAGATCTAGAAAGTTAGTAAATGGTAAAGTTAGTACTTTAACCCAGGCCTGTCTGACTACAAAACCTATGATTTTAACCAATTCTGTGACCCACGTGCTATAATAGCCAGGGTTCATAACTACTTTCTTTGTGTTCCTACATAACTTTATTTGCATTTCTAAAATGACATTTCACGCTTATCAATATCCATCTTTCCGACTAGGGCGTGAGCTTAAGGTTCTGGAATGATTGCATCTTGTTCATTTTGTAGCCTTCTTCACAGCCAGCGTGTATTCTTTCTGTACATGATTGGTACTGTATATCTGCTTGTTGAATTCAACTGAAGATTGCTGTCCTCTTCTAACGGCCTCTTTGCCATCACATCTCTCTTTTCTAGCTCCTATCACTATAGCATTATGATCATTCCAGTCTCCATCCCTTGGATTCCAGATGTCAAAGAAGTATACTCTGTGACAGCTCAGACTAAATTATTACAAATTTATTTTCCAGTAGCCAACAACATGAGTAATTGCCCCATAACTACTTAAGTGAGTGAAAGTGAATTGTGGTGCTATAGCAACTCAGTGTGACAAATACTTGAGAATTGGGAAATTCAGAGAGTGGGAGCAAAGTCTGGGTGTGGTTGAAGGATCACAGAGAAGTGGGACAGGAGGGAAGTCTCCCAAGAGACACTGTGGAGGACATTTCATTGAGTCACTCCAAAGCAGAAACACCAGGCTCTTTACAGATATTGGGTATAATGCAGTTTTGGCTGACTGTACAACATTGCAAAATAATCCTTGTAAAATCCTTTCCCTGCAATGGTAGCTAATGTCTGTCAAAAGGATTAAGAAGCAAGATATTTGCAATGAATCGCCCTAATGAAGCTTTTAATAAGCTTGATACAGAAAACCCAACTAGAAACTTAAAGCAAAACACCACATTTCCCCCCTCTCTTGGTCCTTTTTGTTGATCTCTTATGAAACTAGACAGCAGAGGGTCTTTATATCTCTGGGGGCTCAATAGATGCTGGTTGAAGGAATTCATGAATAAATGTCACAGCTAAGATTAGCGCCTCTTCTGCCTCTCCCTTGGACTGGAAAGGAGGGCCTTGTATTTCCAAGCCCCCGCCGAGTTCTCTGTATGTGCCCGTTAGACCTCAAGAGTGAAGGGATGGAGAAGGGAGATGAAATGAATGGTTATCTCTTTATTCTTTCGTGTGTACTCTGTCCTTTCTGCAGGAAGCATTTATGGCAGGGGCATTGATGGAGGCCAGATCCGTTACCCCTCCAAGTCCTCCAGGAAGTAGTTTAGTGAGGAGCTGTGCCCTTTATGAAGGCGAACTCAAGGTCACAGCCACACCACTAGGGTCCTGTCAGGGTTTCCCCAACTCCCACCAACCGTCCACATTTATTGAGTACCAAGTAGGTACCAGGTGTTTATCGTCATTAAAGCAAAACAAACATAAGCAAAACCAAAACAAAAGAAAACAGCAAAATAGGTTTTACTATTACTCTCTTTACAAATAAGGAAATTTCAATAGCTTTTCCTGTGAAAATGGCAGGAGCAAGATTTCAGCCTACATATGTCTGAAAATTACAGACGTAGATTCCCTTTAATGTTATATTCCAAGTTCTAATGCTGAATTACTATAAGGGCCCCAAAAAGCTTTGGGTCTTTAACAAATTTTCCAGTTTAAAAGATAGATGTGTCTTCCTCCTTCAGTGATGGGCTGTCATAATGAATTCAACCGAAGATGACACGTAACTCTAAGCCTCTGATTTTGTTTTTTATTTAATTATAAAAATATTTTAATTGACAAAAGAAAAATATTCACCTAGAATTTTACCACCCTAACACAACTGTTTACATTCTTACATATTCTCTTCCAGATTTTGTCCCTATGGAATTAAATTTTTATAAACGTATTCAAAATCAATAATAATTTACATTTTTAATTGTTTTGCTTACTGAATTAGCAAACATGTATACATTTTCTTCATGATAGCCACGTTAATTCTTGTATAATACCCCAGGTAGTTGAGGTATCATAATTTAATTTCATTGAACTATTTCTCCATTGTAAGACTATTTTTTTTGACTATTTTGTAATAAAAATATGCACAGCATTTTTCTTCTATTAAAGAAAGTTTAGGGGCTCTACATATAAAATATAGGTAACTTGTACTTTCCTGTATTTTTGGAGGTTAGAAGAGGCAGTCATAGAAACAGCCTGAGCTTCCACTGCATAAATTTAAACTTCGGATCCCAAAGAAAAATTTTATATCATGCAGCCTATCATTAAGTGTTCCCCCAAAACTTTGTGTAATATGTTATGGAGTCTCCTCTCTCAGTGACCAGCGTATGATTCCAGTCTGTTTAAAAGAAATAGCCTCGAGGCCGGCCTGGTGGCGCAGCGGTTAAGTTCGCATGTTTCGCTTCTCGGTGGCCTGGGGGTTCACCAGTTTGGATCTCGGGTGCAGACATGGCACTGCTTGGCATGCCATGCTGTGGTAGGTGTCCCTCATATAAAAAGTAGAGGAAGAGAGGCACCGATGTTAGCTCAGGGCCAGTCTTCCTCAGCAAAAAAGAGGAGGATTGTCAGTAGTTAGCTCAGGGCTAATCTTCCTCAAAAAAAAGAAAAGAAATGGCCTCTCCTTGTCCTAATTTCTATAAACTCCCTGAACCCTCCTGTGAGATTGAGCACGTCCTCACAAGGAAATTGAGTTTAGTATATATCACCGGTATATCCTCGGGCTTAATTCTGTCTTCACAATTGTTATTTTAAATGATAACATTTTAGTTCAATTTTTACTTAACTATATTATTGACCTCTATACAAGTTGTTTCCAGTTCTTTTGCTTATGACTAACGCTGCAATAAACTCCTTTTTTCATGGAGTTTGCATTGACTTTTACCTTCAAAATAAATTATTAGGAGCAGAACATCTTTATGGCTCTTGAGACAGTATTGTCAAATTATCTTGCTGCCTAGATTATAAAGTCATCAAAGGTGAGGAGATTGTCTCATATACACTTGTATCCCGAGCACCTAGCAAAGGATTTGTACATAAGTGTTTGGTGAAATATCAAGTTCAATTTAATGAAATGTAGCATTGTCATCAGTATGACGGGCATTTTTCAAATTCTTTTTTTCCGTCCCAACGATGGAAATGAGTTCTGCTTACACACACACTCCTTGTTATTCTTCCATCTGACAGTGCATTAGTAGAAATGAGACTTGTCTGATGGATGTGATCTCTGGCCTTGGAAAAGAGGTTGTAAAAATCCAGCAAGGTAAGGAACAGTGCTGGGAAACGACTGACTTCTGAAGGAACCTTCCATTGAATGATCCCAGATCTCAGAAAACTTATGATTAGCCCTCCCTAGCGCTGAAAACAGAAACTGCTCTTCGCCTTGGTTCTTTTTTTTCTTATATTAAAGTATACTGCTAGACATGAAAGTTAGCAGATAAACACAGAAGGTCAAAGTTCAGGCAAGTAGCCAAAAACTAATTTCTTTCTCGCCACCCTTTATCTCTCTACCATCCTTTTTGTAGAAGAGGAATGTGGGGGACTTCAGAATTAAAGAAGTGAAAGGCCAAAAAAGATAAGTCTTGATGTAATTAGATGACACAGTCTTGCACAGAACCATCTATCTTCCATCTGGTGGAAGGCAGGTAGGAATACCAGAGGGGGAAAAAAGAAGAAGAATTTATACAAATGCCAGTAAAACTAAAATTAGAATTGCTTAAAACTTGTGAGAAACAAATTAACTATTTTGTGGCTCTGTTTTTGGATCCAAAAAGTTTAACATGGAATAGTAAAGAAACTACGTATTGTCTAACGTAATGATCTGGAAAAACTATTATTTTTTTGAGCAACGACTCATTTTGTGCCCCATTTGCCTTCTTGTGAAGACTGGTTTGTTGAAATAAGACTTTAACAAGCTCTTAGCAAAGTAAAACCCGGTTGGTACCCAGGCACTCTGCATAATAAAGAAGGGTAGAAGGAAGCAGAGGGAGTGAGTGTTGGGTTGGAGGGAACAGGGAGAGAGAGGAAGGTGTCTCTGATGGAGTGATAGCAGGGCTGAAGAGGGAATTTAGATAAAAGACCACTGACGAATGGAGATTTTTTATGTGCTGTGTGGTGTGCAATGTCATTCCTCCTTTCCCTGTTTCTTATACAATCTTTTATAAATCCCACAATATCCACAAAAGCTTTTGATATCAATGGATTTGTTAAGTAGATTCTTTTTGAGATTATAGATCTAGATGATATAGCAGTAGCTAGTCATGGCTGGCACTGGGCAGAACCGGAAGTTACATCTGGACCACTCTAAAACTTTACCTCTAAGAAAACTGAATAATAAGATGACTTTCAATATGTGAAACGTTAGGAAAAGGCACATCCTCATTACAGCTGCTTTCAGAGGCTTCAGAGGCTTATAGCCACCAGGAGGGGTAGGGACTGACAGCATGAATAAGCTCTCACCAATTAAGGGAGAAGTAGAGATAACTGAAGTGTTTGAGAGAACATCCTCAACCTGAGATACTGACATGGAGGACAGTGGGCAGATCCCTGCCCTCTCCCCTGGGCCCTCTGTCAGGCGCAGAGTCCTGGCTTGGCTGATTCTGGGTCTGGCCCATGCGGCAACTCTAGAGTCCTGGGTTGAGGTATCTAAGGACCAGAGAGATAACAATGTGTTTTTTTGTTTATATGTTGTTTCATCATTGAAAAAAACAATAGTTAATCATGATGCAAAGAAAACGACTCTAACAGCAAGTGAAAGTTTTGAAATATAGAAGGGAAAAGGTAAGAATGGCCGTTTGTTCGCAGATTACCTCCAGTTTCTTCTTCCTTGATGGTGATTCTTGTAAGTGATGCACTGTTATAAACAGGAATGAAGTCTGACTGCCAGAGTGACTCACCGAAGGGGTAATGGGAAATTGGTCAAGGAACTATAACTACTTTTGAGTAACAGGTCACTTTATATCTTCTGATTTGAGCTACTATTCCTCTCCCTTCACTCTTCGAGTTTCACCTGAACATCCTTTTTCTATTTCATTGCATCAAGGAAAGTTGGGCTCAATTCTAATATTTTAAAGCTTCTTACAGGAAGCAAATCTATGAATCAAAGACTTGATGGGGTGACCTAATCGCTAGTCCAGGCTTCCTGCCATTGGCAACACACCAAATCATTCACTCCTTCAGAAGATTTCATTTTAAAAGCTACTAGCGCTAATTATTTGCAGCTGTTGCCGAGCTGTTCGTGACAACAGATGGGCTCACCCTAGGAGTCTGATAGACTGACCAGCGTATATGGGGTTATTGACTGAATCTGATGAAAACCAAAGGCAGGGGGAGTATAAAAGTTATATGGGGGAATCCCAAGAGAAATCTCAGTAGAAAAGTATACTTTGCCTTAAATCATAGAATTCCAGAACTGCTAGTGTTAGTGAGAAAGAACCAGCAGGGAATTGTAGAACATAATAAAAAGTAAGGGTCAGTGAGGGAGGTTTAAGGAAGGAAAGAATGAGTCACCGCTCTGAGACTTGGATCTGGGAAGGTAATTGCTCTCCAGGGTGGCAGGTTGGAGGTGGGAGACAACCTAGCCCCTTTGACAGTCCACAAACAGCAGTAGGAAGCGGACATTGTAGATCTGTTTGGGACGTTGGGACAAGAATGGAACAGAGCTGAGCAAGGAAAGGTGAGCAGACACTGAGGCCTGACTGGGTGGAGCGCCATCTGGTGGACATTTGACCAGACCTGCCCCCTGGAAATACGTCCCATCCACAACCTTTCTCAGCAGACAAAGGGACTGTGTCTGGAGAATTTGCAAGTCAGGAGATGTGTCTTTTTTAACTTTATACATTTTGGGACAAAGTTATTTGATGGAACAGTGCCTCAAAGGATCACATTTTAATTAATAAAATTTTCTTATGACATTAATGAGTTTTCTTGTATTTTAAAAAATCTTTATATTTTCAAAATTTTATCGTTCGTGTCAAGATAGACTAGGCAACTCTATTTCAGTCATTCAGAGAGCAGATGTTAGAGTTAAATCAGTCATCTTAGTCAGTTCTTGTATGGTCCATGGGGAGTTAGCAAATAATATTCTGAAATAAATGATGCACAGGGAGATTTATGTTTTTTTCCAAAAGGTAAATTGTTTCAAATAAGTAATCTTCCGTAAATTCCACAAAGTGGAATCTTCCGTAACTCAGCCTTGACTTGAGGGTTTGTGGTCATGGACTATTGTCTACTGCACATCAAATGGTGTCCTGGGCCTCTCTTGCTTTTCTAATTATGCTGACTTTTGCATCTAATACTTTCTTCTGTTAAGAGACCCCCTCTCTCCTGCCCTCAGGCACCAATGTCCTGCAGCTCTGTCCCCCTATCAAAGCCATCCATCTAAAGCTAGTCTTCGAAAAGGAAATGAGTAAATTCAACATTGCAGCTAATAAGGATTTGTGTTACCTCTCAGTTGAATTTGCATTTTAATAAAAATCACAAAGTCCCATTAAAAATGTTTCTAAAGCAATTTCTCAAACGAAATCATTATAAGCAGTCAAAATTTGATTTCGAGCCTGCTCCAAGGAAAAAGTTCTCTGAGAAAACCAACTGAATGATGTATCTCCTGGCAGAGATATTTAATAGGAAAGCAGAGAGCTTAAACCCATATGTAGTTATGTTAGATAAGAAAATAAAGGACTATAGTCTAAGATCATTAGACTCTTTGAGCAACAAAACATTACAGGTTACTAGGTTCCTCCCAGGGCTGAGAGACAAGGGCTTGGGTTCAAGAAGTGTCTCTTAAACTCATTAAAATCGATGTATCAAGTAGAGTTCTAATTTTTTTCTCAGGAGGAGCAGCTAATCACATCAGATCATAAACTTCTGCCGCAGCTCAGGACTAGGACTATTTTTGTTCTCATATGTATCCTGGAGGTCTTTTTGATACTTTTCCTTGACTTGCTTTTTCAGACATTAACAAATATCCAATTAAAGAAGAGAAAACTGTATTTTCAAAAAGGCATGGAAACTCATGACTGCAGTTACATCATCTTGGTCTGAGTGAATTTAATAAGCTAGGCTTCACACCTTGATTTTAACTTTGGGAAAAGCAACCATGTCTAGTTTCTGACCAATTCAACATTAAGCAGAGAATTAGGAGCAGACTTGAGTAGGTTTCGGATAATTAGGACTTTAATTTATGTAATAATAAAATAGGGCAGCAGAATATAAAGTTTGGAGGTAAATCCAGATATAACAGAACACTTTGTAAGGTAAATTTAAATAAATTTAAATTTACTACATTGTACCTATTATGTAGGCATATTTAGTAAAAACAGTAAATAAAATGAAAACATGTAGATGAGGTGTTTGATTTGTTCCACATAAGCTTTAGAAAGGTGTTGTTATACTGTGAACTAACAGAGAAATATGAATTCATAATCTAATTGGTGATCTATCATAAATTCTTTTTTTTAAAGGTTGGCACTTGAGCTAACATCTATTGCCGATCTCTTTTTTCTTCTTCTTCCTCTTCTTCTTCTCCCCAAAGCCCCCAGTACATAGTTGTATATTCTAGTTGTAAGTCCTTCTGGTTGTGCCATGTGAGATGCTGCCTCAGCGTGGCTTGATGAGTGGTGCCATGTCCATGCCTGGGATCAGAACTGGCGAAGCCTGGGGCAGCCCAAGCAGAGCGCGCGAACTTGACCACTCGGCCACAGGGCCGGCCTCTATCATAAACTTTTGAAAAGCTGTTGAAAACTGTCTCTGTGGATAGGAAGAATATTATATGAAAATTCCTATAATAAAGTAACAAATCTTGGTTCTGCCTATCACTAGCTGTGTGAAACTGAGTAAATTATTTAACCTCTCTGTGTCTATAATATCTATTTTGGAGGGGGTTGTAGTGATCCACAGGGGTTAATGCACATAAAGCACTTAGAGTAATACTAGTTACATAGAGAACACTGAATGAATGCAAGTATATTTCATTATCATTGTTGTTTTATTAGATGAGTTTAAGAGTTACTTGACGTGATCCCAAATGCCATGGTAAGAAGACTGTCTTCAGAGACTTGATGATTAGCATATGGAAGAGTATGACATTTTCCAATAGAAAATGGGTTTAAAGTAGAGAAGGAAAAATGCAGGCTGGAATCAAAAGAGTTCCCTGGTACATGGTACAATTTTGTGACAGAACCTCATCAACCTCTCCAATCCCCATTTTCTGTCTGGGGCAAATCTTGATATGAAGCTCTATTCCTCTGATGGCTTTTTCAAGAAACATATAATCCGTACATACAGCGTTCGTATAAGTTTGTGGACATCTGTGACAATTTCACAAGAAGTAGAAAAGGGATTCCTTTGTGCGCAGTAGTTCCTGCCAGGTCATTGGTTCTCTCCTCCATTTTCCATAGCCTTCCAAAATAGTTTATGAAATGGCTATGATGATAAATAATTAGGGCCCATATATGATCAAATAACACAACTATTCACATGGGCTTCTAGAAAGTTTAATGCTAAATTTATGGCTTAATTATAACTATTGTCTAAATAGTTATAATTGTCTTTTGAGTCACATAAGTGTTTCTGTGGCATGTAATTCAAATGCTTCAATAAAATAAATTGTCTCAAGGAATGAAAAAGACGTAGGCGATACGTTCAAATAGGTTTTATAAACACCTCTCATTTTCTTGTCTGCCATTTTAAATTAATGTGAACAGTAAATAGTTTATGAGAAAGCAAATATATTAGAATGCTTATGATATGAATGTAAAAGTCTCGATGGCGTCCAGTCAGTATCCAAATGATAGCCTGCAACCAGAGCTGGGAAGGGAAAACTATCACAACAGCTGTCACAAAAACATACTGGAATAAATCAGAAACGTGGGGCCAGTTAATAAGTCTTCACGCGGAAACTGAGGAATAGAAAACAAGCTTTCTCTTCTTCCTGAGGACGTGGCTGGATTGCATTTACCTACATCCTTTGCAGTTAGGCGGGGCCATGTGACTGTAACGGGTCGTGGGCAGAAGTGATGTATACCCCTTTCATTTGACCTACAGTGGCAGACTTCAAGGCCCTAGATGATGGCAAGCCACCACACGGGAGAAGCCCGGTCCCTCAATGATCATGGATGGGAGGCCTCCTCTCCTATTCCTGGGATCAGACTGTGCATGAACAAGAAATAAACTTAATTCTGTTATAGAGATTTGAGAGAATTTTTTCTTAAGTAGCAGTTAGCATAGCCTGACTAATACGGAAATCTTACAAAACTGATAAAACGTAAACTGATTTTTCTTCCAGTGAAGTAGAGCACACCCCTAAGATAAAATTGGAAAACACTCCCATCTCTGGTGAGTAATTTTATGAAGTGCCTGTGGAGACTGGTAAAAAAGACATTGAATGGGACATCCCTTGCATCAAACTGTGAGTAGGGTTATGCCTTTTCAGCCCGGCCTTTCAAAATTGATCCTGAATGTCACCATTTTGCAAACCTCAAAACATCACAGGGAGCAGTTTAAATGACACCATTCCATAATGCATTACATTTTTTTCTGTCAGCGCTTTAAAACACTTTCACTCCGTGTTTAAAACATGTTTCACTCCACAAACCTTGTTTGCACAGTTTCTGAGAAGTCCTCCCTTATCCTTGGGGATATGTTCCAAGACCCGCAGTGGATGCCTGAAACCATGGATAATACTAAACCCTGTATAGACTATGTTCTTTCTTATATAGAGAAACCTGTGATGAAGTTTAATTTATAAGTTAGGCACAGTAAGGGATTAACAACAATAACTAGTAATAAAATAGAACATTTATAACAACATGCAGTAATAAAAGTTAGCATAGATCTTAGCAAGTTATGCATATGATGTTTTTTCTTTCCTTAGTTAAGTCAAGAACTTTCACCTTTTCACTTAAAGGAAGCACTTTACAGCTTCTCTTTGGCATATCTGAATTGCCAGCATCACTACTCTTGTGCTTGGGGCTGTTGTTAAACAAGATAAAGGTTACTTGAACACAAGCACTACGATACCATGACAGTGGATCTGATAACCGAGATGGTTATTAAGTGACTAACCAGTAGGTAGTGTATACAGCGAGGACATACTGGACAAAGGGATGATTCCCGTCCTGGGTGGGATGGAGGAGAGCAGTGCAAGATTTCATCACACTATTCAGAACAGGGTACAACTTAAAACTTATGAGTTGTTGATTTCTGGAATTTTTCCATTTAATATTTTCAGGCTGCAATTAACAGCAAGTAACTGAAACTGTGAAAAGTGAAATTGAAGATAAGGGGGACCACTGTGATTTTCTCCTTGTTCCTCTCCAGGTAAAGTTGTTTTTCCCCCTCTGGTTTCTTCTAGGATCTTTTTTGAATACAAGATGCCTAGGTGTAGTATTTTCGGCATTTATCATGCTTAGTGTTCTCTAAGCTTCCTGAATCTGCAGTTTGGTGTCAGACATTAATTTGAGGTAATTCTCAATCATTATTCTTTCGAATATTTCCTCTGTTCCTTTGTATTTTTCTTCTTTTGCTATTCCCATTACAGGTATGCAATATCTTTTTTAGTTGCCCCACTGTTCTTGGATATTCTGTTTTATTTTTTTCAGTCTTTGTTTTCTTTGCCTTTCAGTGTTGGAGGTTTCTTCTGATATATCCTCAAGCTCAAAGATTCTTTCCTCAGTCGTGTCTAGTCCACTGATAAGCCCATGAAACGCATTCTTCATTTCTGTTACAGTGCTTTTGACCTCTAACATTTCTTTTTGGTTCTTTCTTAAGATTTTTGTTTCTCTGCTTAAATTACAGATCTGGTTTTGCATGCTGTCTACTTTATCCATTAGAGCCCTTAGCATATTAATCATAGTTGTTTTAAATTCCTGGTCTGATCATTCCAACATCCCTACCATATCTGGTTCTGATGCTTGCCCTGTCTCTTCAAACTGTATTTTCTGCCTTTTAGTATATGATGTATTAGGTAAAAGAGACTGGCCTTTAGTAATGTGATGGCAAGGTGTAGGGGAGGGGAAGCATTCTGGTAGTCCTATAATTAGGTCTCAGTGTTTTGGTGAGGCTACGACTCTGGACAGTGAACTTCACAGGTGCTTCTCCATTTCTACCCCTACCCCCACCCCTTTATGTGGAACAGGATGTCAAGAGCTGCCTGGATTGGGTATTTCCCTTCCCCTGGGTCAGTTAGCCTCTGATAAAACCCCAGCTGGTTAGGATCTGGTTAAATAGTTTCTCCTGAGGGCAGATCTGTTAAGAAGAATAGAGTGTTCTGGTGTGTTTAAAAATCGTTCCGTTTCCCCTCCCTCTGCCGGAAGCACAAGGAGATTTTTCTTCAAACTTACTGTGAGAACCTGGTCAGGCTGCCAGAGGTAAAATTCCCGAAAGTATGGGGGCCCCCCTATAAGTGGGTCCCCCTGGAGTTTTTAACTCTCAGAGTTGTCCAATCTGAGCCTCTAGCAATTCATCAATTACTCTTCTGATTTTCCTACCCTGGCATTGGTTCCCACGAAGGTTTCAGCTCATGGGTTTCTGCTTTGGTGAGTTGTGATTCTCTGTATTCACCTGTCGGTCTCTCCAATTTTGAGGGTAGTAGTTTGCCCTGTGGCCTCACTTCTCTTATGGATCCAAGAAGAATTGTTGATTTTTCATCTGTTTAGGTTTTTACTTCATGTTAAGATGGAATGGTTACTTCCAAGCTCCTTATGTACAGAACCAGAAAACAGAAAGCCCATTACATTACATTTTTTTTAAAGTATCAATTACATTATTTTTGTGATGATATGGGGTGTGTTTACTTGCCATAAATCTCTAGATTCAGAGGCAAAGGCAGTTTCTGACACAGCACAGTCAGAGCCTTTAAGACAACTGACAACTGCATTATGGCATCCTGGAGAAACTATCCTGAACTGCACTGCCAATCAGCTTGAAAGACAACCTGGATAACACTGTCACTGACACAGCAGACATAGGAAAGGGGCACAGGCTGGCCTCCTGCAATCAGCAGAGGTGGTTCAGTGGGAGAAGCCATCCCCTGGGCTTTCTGTGCTGATGGGGTCATGCAGCTTGTTTGTGTAATTATGGAAAAGGCAATTTACCAAAAAGTCGGCTGACTTTAGGTTAAGTGTGTTTTTATTTCTGAAGCGCTCTGGCAATAAAATCCAATTTGGGACATTCAGGGATTAGATTCCCGAAAGCGCTTGCTCAAAGCCCTTTGCTCCTTCAGGCCCGGGAAGCCCAACTGTGACTTACCCGTCAGCAGCATGTGGTTTAATCCCAAACTCCCTTTCCTTTGGATTACAGAGTGGGAAGGCGTCGCTGGCACTGGATGCCGTGTATTTTGCAGTCTCCATGAAAGTTCAAGAGTATGTGATGCGATCTAATTGTCCGGTTTCTTGACATTCAGGCTTGTCTCCTTTGTGAAGCAGTCTAATTGATTTCTGAGTACTTGAAAATAGAGCTGGTAGTGGAGAAACATGCTGGAAAGACCAAATAGGGGATGCATGAGGCCAGCCACACCACCCTCACTCATTCATTCATTCATTCATTCAGTTGCTGCCTCCCAGAGCCCGGGGAGCAGGGGAAGGGTGGGAAAGACATTTCAGTGAGTGGAACAGCATGTGCAAGGACCTTTGTGGTGAGAATAAGGAATGACCTTGGAATGCTGGCTGGGGGCTTGTATGCAAAGTTGAACGTGTGTTCCCAGCTCAAGTCCAATGTTTCTCAGCAGGACATGTGGAGATGAGGAGCTGGGTAAGCAAGATAACTGATGTAAGTTCAAGCAGAAAAAGCTGTATTTCTGTTCTTCTAGGGCTGAAGAACTCCTAACAACATCTAGTCCACTGTGCTGTGTGGACTCCTGGGGAGGGATGGGTCCAGAGACCTTTAGGAGTCATGGTAGTGTTACCGGCTCTTAGTTAATATCAGCCCTGATATTAACAGTGAACCCAGTGAACCCAGCACATATGGGTTAAGACTAAAAGCACACATTCCCAGCTCCCTCATTCTTTAGTTACACTCATATGTAAATGCTTGTTTCTTTAGCCTCTGACTCCCTGAGCCAACTAGAACTTACAAATTATTAAAGTCCAAATGACCTCATGCTGAGTTCCCACTAAAGTTGTGGCTAATCACGGGGACTTCAAGTTCTTTTACAGAGAAACTAATGTCCAGAAAATATCATGAAACCAAAGCTTCCCAGGCCCAACTCCTTGGCTTCTTGACGTCAGAGTACCTTCCACCATGGAGACAAACAGCCAAGGACGCTCATCTGAGAAATCCTTCGTCTCCTCCACTGGAAGCAGCCCCAGACACAGGCCAATGGGAAAATGCTGACCAAGAAGGCCATGACTCCCCTTCCCCTACCTAAAACCTCAAATAAAAACCCCTACCCATTTCTTAATGGGGAGCAAGCAACTTTGGCGGCACTGCCCCTTTGCTGTGCTCCCTCTGCCTGGCAAAGTAAAGCTTTTCGTTTTTCTCTCAAGTCTCTGTTCTCGTCATTTGGGATCAGAGACCAAACTTTTGGTAACAGTAGAAAACATTGCTAGGACTTTCAGATGCTGTTGTCTGGCCTCAACTGTGTCTCTGCCCCGTGCCAGGCTCTGTGTTTCACCCCCAGGGAGCTGTGGACATGGGTGTCAGACCTCGGTCACACATCACGTCCTCTGTGCACAAGCATGGGCACAGGGCACACATATTAAGTCCTTCCCTTTGTGCAGGACTGGAAGCCCCCAAACCATTCAGCTCTGAACCCTGGTGGGCCCGCTCCCACTCCCCATCCTTCCAGTCGCTACCCACTGGACAAGTGTAGTATCTGTTTTCCCAGTTAAGAGTGTCCATGAGGTCTCTTTCCTTAAGACAGCCTAGTCTCCCTTGGTCTCTCCCACAGAACCTCTGCCCTCTCAGGCCCCCTAGAGGGCTGTTCCCAACCTCGAGTCTGACAGTGGCCCTCCCTGCTTCTCTCAGTGCCATCATACTGCAGCTGCGGCACTCACAGAGGCCCCCTTGGCCAGATACCTGCTGCCTGTGCAGCCCTGTTTCTACTCCTTTTCCCCTGCTGCTCTGGCCAAGTGATGCTACTCACCCCTCTACACACATCCAGTGATTCCCTGCCTGCCTTCTGGCTTGTTTGTGTGACTTGTGCTGTTTCTTCCACACCTCATCTCAGCAGACCCCACACCTTTCTCAGGATCCCCCACACTGCTGCCTCCCTGACGCTTGCGGGGGAGCTGTGGCTGAAGTGCCATTCCCCCTGCTTGTGCTCTGTGGCTTTCTGTGCTTGTTTTTGATATCTAAGTTCATTCTTCTTTGTGTTCCAGTGACTTGAGCACTTCTCTCATTTCCCCAGGCAGAGTAAGGGACCTTGGATGAGGCCTCTGGGTCATCTCCAGGTGGGGCCAACACCCACCAGGCACAGAGCAGGCACCAATGGGCCTTTGTGTTACAGAGCAAGGGCTTGCCACCCAATGTGCACACAAGCCAACACTGTGGCACACCTGTCTTCGAGGGAAGAAAGGCTTTATTGCACAATCGATTAGTAAGGAGACAGGAGGCCAGGCCCTCATATCTGTCTGGCCCATCCAAGGTATGAGGTAAGGTTTAAGGGAGCAAGGAGGGCTGGCTGGTATGTGGAAGCACTGGCAGGAGGAGTTTCGACTGGCAGATCAAAATTTTCTCTTCTGTGTATGCTCTGGGTGGCTCACCACCCATGAAAAATACCTTTAACATCCTGTTGTTAAGATGGGGTCAGTCATGGGAGGTTACCGGGTGAAGTACAGTAAACAAGGGTAAAGTTGTTATGCAGATTTAAGTGACTGCCTTCTCTATTGATTAAGAGGTTAGAGTCACCTCCCCTCACCCCATTCCTGGCACAGAGAGTGAGGCACCCTTACAAATGGAGATTTCTCTTATAAATGTCAATTTCCCTTACAAAGGGTAACTTCTACTAGTTTTTCAGAGCTTTTCCTGTGTCTGCTGTTTTTTAATAATTAGCAGCCCAAAATAGCCCTTATGCCAAAGAGGCATATTTTGGGGTGGCAAATTCTGTACCTGGTCCTGCAATTACATTAGTGGAATGAATTCTACCTGGTATTGCTGGGAACCCCAGGCATGATGCCTTGCACAGAACAGGCACAAATTAATCTTTGTTTAATTAGATTCAGGACGCAAATATTTTCAGGCCATAAACTGGAAGAAAAAAGAGAAGTGGACCATTGACCATGCTCAGTGGAGAAACCTCTCTTGTCCCCCTTCCACAAAGCACCCTCCTAAAAATAGTGGGCAGAAGGGGCTGCATTTGATGACTCAGAAAATCTAAGTCTGGATTCCATTAGGTTGGCTCACTGAGGTATTGTTGATACAAAATAACCAATAACCATCCTATAGATAAGAGAAATAAGGTGAGTTTACTTGAGCCAGAGTGAGGATTATAACCCAGGAAGGCCTTAGAAAACATTCCAGAGAAGCATGGTTTTCAGTACAGTCATATCTTTTTAGAACAAAGGATATACATTAAACACACCCAGGATACATTTTAAAAATTTCAAAGAGGTTTTCAGTTGGAAATTAGCAGGTCAACATGACTGTGATGTCAGGAAAGGGACTAATCCACGTGTTACTAATAGGGCGTAGGAGGGGAAGTCTGCATTCTTATCTTAAGAGAGTGCATTCTTTAATGGTTAAGCAGATGTACAATGTTTGCTTGATAGCCCGTAAGTCAGGCTTTTTAGTTCAAGCTGAATTAGTTTTGAACCTGAATAGTTACCCCATATACCTCAATATGTGAAAATTGCTTGTCATTTTCCCCTTTTGATCAATAATCTTTTGATAGAAAGTGTTGCTGATGAAAATAGTGTCCCTCGGTGCCAGGGTGGTTGCTGCCTGCCCCGGGTCCATCATGTCCCTCGGTGCTAGGCTTTTATTTCATTGATTAGCCCAGTTATCCACGTTGAGGGGAAATAGTCAGATATAGTGGACAAGCATAGAGGTATATATTAACTGGGGAAGTGTTTCATAGGTATGAAATTTGTCAATTATTTTTAGATTATCACACAAATATTGCACATGTGCTTTTACATGACTTCCTATAGTTATGTTGTCTATAACAATTATAGAACAGGTAATCCTATACTTGAGATGATTAGCTTAAGGATGAATTCTTAGGCATAGCCTTAATAAGAAAGAGGATTCGTCCAGTGTTGCAGGATCAATCAACCATCTCAAGTCAATGAGCAATCATCACTCTAGCTTGCAAGCTATTTTTACAACACTGAGAAAACAGTAATTTGCTTGAATATTATGACTAGTACAAGAATTCCGAGGAGTAATAGAAATAGGAATTGCAATCCAGGTCGTAAATGGAAGCAAAAGGGAGCCAACTAAACAAATCAAGACCAGGTATACAATTGCTTAAGGCATTCACCTGTTTTTTTTCATGTGTTTTAGCAGAGATGATACATTGGAGGACTCATCAGGTATAAAAACACAGCATTCAGTTTGAATGATATATATGTACCACCTTGGGGTGCTGTAGGAATATCTAAGGCCATTCTATTTTGAAGGACAGCCTTTCTCATTAAAGACACTTTAGTATCTAATAAGGCTATTCCTGCTTGACTACTGTTAAGGCCTTCTGTATGTGATATGATATCCTCTAGCCCCAAAGAAAGAACAACTATAGCTGGCTGCTTGGTGGTCACACCAGTGGAACACTGAATGAGCCCATCTGGCCTTAAAGAGAGAGAGATTTGCAATAGGTGTTAGCTCAGTGTGAATCCTTCCCTGCATCCAAGGGAAAGTCAGGGTTCAGTGTTTAGCCATCCAGGCAGTAGCCAAGGCCACAGATTTGCTCCACAATAACCACTGAGTTCCATTAGGAGGCACTGATAAATGCCTGGCCTTCAAGACCAGTCTTCAAGACCAGTCTTCCAGATCAGTCACTTTCTTTAAGTATGATAGTATTTTGAAACCTTAAGTAGAACAATTATAAAATAGGTATACAGTTTAAGCATAACAAAGGTTTAAATGAGGAGATACAATGTTGGGAATGCAGGCCTGGTCCAGAGTCTTGGGACAGCTGTCTGCAACAGACGCCGTCTTCTTCTCATCCTGGTTTGGAGGTATTTGCCTTGGTCAGTTGAAGTCGGGTATCAGAAATAGGATCTGAAACCAACTCAAGTGGAGAAGACTTTTTAAATCAGAACTGTGAATCCATGAGTCTATGCCTTTTGATTCTGCAGTGTACGAACTGCTTAAAAGTACCTGATATGGTCCTTTCCAACAAGGCTGCAAAGAGTCTTTTATTTGATGCCTCTTCCAAAAAATAATTTCTCCAGGTTATAGTCCATGATCCTTAAGGTCTGGGACCTTTCTGTGAAAAGAATCAGCTACCAACCTTTCGTTTCTTTTAAGCATTTCAATGAGAGCTGCCTGACTACAACGTAATATCTCCCTTAAATGAAGTTGGTTCATATATTTCCTCATCTAATTGCATAGGCCATCCTATTATTTCAAAAGGAGACAGCCAATGTTTACCATAAGGGTGTAAATCTAAGTTTAAGAAGCATCAGTGGGAGGCCGGCCCGGTGGTGCAGTGGTTAATTGTGCACGTTCTGCTTCCTGGCAGCCCGGGGTTCACCGGTTTGGATCCCACGTGTGGACATGGCACTGCTTGGCAAGCCATGCTGTGGTAGGCGTCCTGTGTATAAAGTAGAGGAAGATGGGCATGGATGTTAGCTCAGGGCCAGTCTTCCTCAGCAAAAAGAGGAGGATTGGCAGTAATTAGCTCAGGGCTAATCTTCCTCAAAAAAAAAAAAAAAAAAGAAGCACTAGCAGAAGAGCTTTTGGTCTTGAAAGAGGAAATTCTTCTCAAAGCTTTGCCAATTGAGTTTTGATGGTGTCATTAGTTCTTTCCACCAATCCTGAGGATTGGGGATGGTAAGTGCAGTGGAAATGCTGCATTATTGGCCAAATGTTACAAATAGATTTAATTATTTGTCCAGTGAAATGAGTTCTTCAGTTACTGCATAACTCAGTAGGAATTCCTCAAACAGGAATTACGTTTTTCAATAATAATTTACCTAAAACCATTGCTCTTCTGAAGGAAATGACTCAACCCATTGTGAGAATATACAGATGATTACAAGATATATTTATCCTTGAGATGGCAGCATTTGGACAAAGTCCAATTGCTGTACCTCAAAGGGTCTCTTAGGAAGAGGAAAGTGGCCTTGTGATTCATGAAATAGTTTCCCTAGATTATATTCTGGGCATATAGCACGAGTGTAGGCTTTATGAGCCAAAGTGGGAGAAAGTTTCCAGAAGTACTGTTTCCCCCCTTTTGTTGCTTCTTTTATTTCTTTTCTTCCATGATGATTTCGTGAACCTATAGAAGGAAACCTCTTACTGGGTTAGCAGAGTTAATAGAAAGTAGTGGGCATTCTTGAAGCTGGGTGGCATATCCAGCTTGATAACATCCTGGCTTATCATTTAAGTAAGACCCATCTGTAAAACAATTAAATGATAGAATGCAGTCATGGTCTTTTCCCCTTGTGATGTTGGAAGCAAGGTAGCAGGGTTAAAATAGTGAGTAATGTTTTCCTACACAATATAACCTAAGAAGGTTTATCATTATTTACTTGACAATGCTTCCCATGCAATTTAGCGTACCAAACAAGCCTAATTAGTATCTTCCCCTTATAGGAAGAAAGAACAAATCTCTTTGAGAAGTCCCAGGGCCCTCTGAATATTTTCAAAGAAGAGGGTCAAAACAAAGACTTTATGTAGGACATGAATTTTGAGGAACTTGTCAAAAATATCAAAAGGTTTGAAAGTGCTTGGTCAAACAAGATCAAGTGTTTGCTGATCTTGTCTCTGTGAAACAATACTTAGTTATCCAGTCAAACAAAGTGACAACAGAAACAGTCAAGGGCAAAACAGAGCATTAAAACAGTCAAAAAAACCTTAATAGAGAGAGCTCAGTCTTTTTGAACACAGGAAATTATTATTATTATTTTGCTTTTTCTCCCCAAATCCCCTCAGTACATAGTTGTATATTTTAGTTGTGGGTCCCTCTAGTTGTGGCATGTGGGATGCTGCCTCAGCGTGGCCTGACGAGTGGTGCCATATCTGTGCCCAGGATCTGAACCAGCAAAACCCTGGGCTGCTGAAGCAGAGCGCACAAACTTAGCCACTTGGCCATGGGGCTGGCTCCAGGAAATTATTTTAACAAAACACAGATTTTCTGTCCTATAGGTAGACTTACTCACAGGTGAAGAGAAACGTTTTATAACCGCTTTATCAAGAGCAGACTGAGAGTTTAAGAAAATTATCCCTTCTAAGAGAGAAAGCCCAATTCTAATTCTTGTAACAGATTACTTTTTATATTAAAATTCATTTACTTAGATTCATTTCAATCTTAGCCAACTTGACCACATACAAAATTCCTCAGGATCTTACTTCCGTCAACCTTTTGTCACTTTCCTTTTTAACATTCAGAATTTGTCCCATGCTTTCTTTCTTCCCTTCTAGTACTTTAGGACAAATTTACCTTCCTTAACAAAACAAACAAAAATATTTCCATTCTTTACAGCTTCTTTACTGAAAGCATACACTTTACTTTCCTTGAGTACAAAGATATTTTCCTTATTAATTTTTAGTAGCTTTAATTACATATATTAATTAGAATTTTCACCCCTTACACAGTTTAGTGAAAACTAAAACGTGAGCAATTGTGAGCTGTCTTTTACATTAGCATTTTGTGGCTTGGTGAGTTAATAAATACCTTTTATAATATCCAGAAACATGCTACTTCATAGTATAATCTTTCAATAAAATACAAGACATGTTTACTGATAGACTCAAAACACCTTTTAGTTTTTCTCTAGCCAAAAGTAGACAAACTTATATTTAATAATTAATGTCTAATATTTTATCTTATTTGGGGATGATCTAGATATTTAGTGAATTTCTATCAATTAAATTAACCTAGCAAAACTTCAAAGTTTCACGTTACCAAAGAGATTATGCAAACTATTTTAAATACATACACCATAACACAAAATTATTATTAAAAGTTCACCCAACACTTTTATCTTTTTTGTATCTATTTAGTTTACTTGCTTCCAATAATTATTTAGATTGCCTACAAAACTTCATGAGATGTTAGGCAAAATTAGCCATCATTATGTTATTATCTTTGTTAACCAGTTTTGTAATAGGTATAACATCAGCTTATTTGACCAATAAACATAGAACAAAGGCTGCATGTCTGCATCAGACCCAATGTTGATAACTTTAAGGAAATGCCTATTTTAATCAAACCAACAAACTTAAACAAGCTTTTATTTACCAAAGATTATTTCGTGTCATGTTAACTTGAAAGACATTTGGATTAGTTGCATTTAGAAAAAAAAATTGTAAGCACTTACTTTAACTCAATTGAATAATGTTCTCTAGAAATTATGCCATCCAGAGGTAAAAATATCACACACACATAACATACATATAAACACACATACATAGAGACTCCAGTTTTTTGTTTTTTTTTTTTTTGAGGAAGATCAGCCCTTAGCTAACTGCTGCCAATCCTCCTCTTTTCTCTGAGGAAGACTGGCCCTGAGCTAACATCCGTGCCCATCTTCCTCTACTTTATATGTAGGACACCTACCACAGCATGGCATGCCAAATGGTGCCATGTCCACACCTGGGATTCGAACCGGTGAACCCTGGACTGCTGAAGTGGAACTTGCAAACTTAACCACTGCGCCACCGGGCTGGACCCCCCACAGCTATTGTTTTAAAATTACTGCCATGAATCAAGTACAGTAATATGAGGCTCCCAAAATATGAATCCAAATTTTGTTTTAAGCTTTTTTTTCTTTTTTACTAATATTGTGGAGAATACACTCAAGATGCTAGATTTTTGGTGAGGGTGCTCTTATGGCCATTTTTCTGGCGTTCCCCCTTTTTTTCCCTTCAGTTTTAGGAGTTAGTGGTGAGCTAGATAACAGTTCCCAAGGGGCAAGGACATAATTCTTTGTGATATAAAAGAACTGGGTGGAATCTGAACTGCCTCTAGAACTGCTTTTTTCTACAAGGATTTGTAAGTTGAGGATAGTTGCTCTACGTATCCAACCACATCACCCTAATTTGCTTTTTTCCCTCTGGGTGCTTAGTTTTATTTTAACTTAGGGAAGAAGGCCTAGAAAAAAAATCCCTATCAGGCTCTGAATATCAGCTTCTGTTTGGCTAAATTTCAGTTTGGCCAATATCAGTTTGGCCAAATTTCTGATCCTAAATTACTAAATCCTTTCAAATACCTTGTCAGGTTTCAGCCACGACAAACAGTAACTGCCTGATGGTATTGAACAGTTCCAGTGGTCTTTGGTGTAGCAGTTTCCCAGAAAATCTCTGAGTCTCCTTAACTCAGAGAGTAGATTATGGAGGTGACTGTAACGTCATGGCCTAATATATTCCTTTAAGTACTATTTACAACTTAATTTTCTACTAGCTTTTTGCAACAAAACTTGCAATAAGATTATTTTGGAATGTTGACGTTTTTGCATTTCAAGTGTACTTTTAAATGATCTTATCTAATCGGAATGTTCCTTCTAATGGCCAATGTAATTCCCCTGAGGCTGGCAGCAGCTTGGTAGGGCCCTTAGCCGCAAATAGAGTGCAACCCACATTTCTGTGTGACTATCGCTGACAGCAAAATGGGGTGCAACTGCATTCAGCCCTCAGGACATGAAACAAGCTTGGTAAGATATTTTTTGCTATTCTTTGTAAATATTTACAGCCTCCAGAACCTTTAGTTTGAGCAAATATGCTGGAAGGTGGCGAGCTCGATTCTTTAGAAATTTCTCTGTTGCCTGGCTCCTAAAAAGGAGCCCCACAGTGGCCACTGTAATTTCAGATTATCCTGGCTTATCTTGCCAGTCATTTACAGCTATCCTTATTTCATTAAACACTTGCAAGTTTCAACATGAAGCTGGCCAGAGTTTGGAGGTGAGACTGCCCATTCAGGAACTGGGAGGCTTTTAGAAGCTTGATTTCCCATTTTTCTCTTAGTTTTGTTTTGCTATAAAGTCTGAACAATTCCTAAGGACAGTGTAGTGGGTCAGAAGTGGGCTGCTTGTGAGTGTTACTCCCTAAAGAAAGGTTGTAAACACTCTCTTACATGCCTCGGTTTCTCCCACTGGCAGCCTAAAATGGCCATGGGGGCTTGGGGCTTGGGTGACCAGCCCTCATATGAGCTTCCCCAGATGAGCCTTTAGCTAACTAACGTGAATGATAGTGGAGTTCCCTATGGGACCACTACACGCCATGAGGCATTCGATCCTCCAATGTTCCCGCTAAGGTTCTCAGTCACCTGAGAATGCCTTTCGGCCAGGAGAAGCAATGTCCCTTTTCTTTGGAGCTGAACACATTCAGTCTCTCATTTCTCTATCAAGCAGTTTGTTCAGACTTTATAAACATAATCGTTGCCAGTTTAAAGCCAAATTAAAAAGATCAGCTTGCTCCATTCATGCCAAAGTTCCCTCTAGGCTCCCCTAGCCTGGGAAACTCCCCCTAGGTTTCTCTTTCCTAGGAATTCACCCCCCCTAGGTTCCTCTTACCTAGGGTGTGTACCAGTAACCCCTTAAGATACCTAGTCTGAAGGTTTGAAATAGTTCAGATAAACTCTGGACTATCAAGTTAAAATAAGGAGTTCTGGGTTTCAGGAGAACTCACCAGGGTCACCTGAAGAATGCAGTGATCCAGGGGGGCTCAATGGGCCCCTATTGGTACCAAATACTGGTTCAGTGTAGATTCCAGGTGGTCTCTGGTGGGTTCCTCTGAAATCCTGCTGTGACTATGCCAAGCAATGTCGATGCAAAATAACCAATAACCATCCTATAGATAAGAGAAATACAGTGATATTACTTGAGCCAGAATGAGGATTATAACCTGGGAAGGCTTTAGAAAGCATTCCAGAGAAGCATGGTTTTCTGTACAGTCTTATATCTTTTTAGAACAAAGAACATACATTGCATACACCCAGAATACATTTTCATCAACATTTCAAAGGGGTGTTCAGTTGCAAATTAGCAGGTCAACATGACTGTGATGTCAGGAAAGGGACTAATCAGGGAGTTACCAACAGGGCATAGGAAGGGAAGTCTGCATTCTTATCATAAAGAGAGTGCATTCTTCATTTTAGTGGTTGAAGCAGATGTACAGTGTTTGTTTGATAGGCCATAAGTCAGGCTTTCTAGTTCAAGCTGAATCAGTTTTGAACCCGAATAGTTACCCCATATACCTCAATATGTGAAAATCTCTTGTCAGTGTTGATGCATGCCAAGAGCTGATGGTCTCTGCTAAATGTGAAGGAAATGAGCCCTGAGAATCCCTCCTGGACCCCACCCCCTACCCTGGGGGGGGGGTCCCTGCTTGGTGATGTTATTTTTCTTTAGACTCAAGTGATCCAAGCTGCCACCTTTCTGGTGGGCTGTTTTAGCCTCCTGGAGCAGCAGGCAACTGTTTGTACCAGAGAAGACTGTTTGTGAATTCGTGTGCACTATTTTGCCCAAGACATTTGCAAGATGAGATATATTCATTTTCCACAAATGAAATTGTTGCGGAACCAGAAGCGGGTTTTCTCACCTGTCATGCACCCAGCAAGCCAGTCTCTGACACGGGGTGTAGTGGAAGAAAGTAGGAATTTCCTTGCAAAGTGCTGCGCAAGGAGAAGAGGCAGCTGATGCTGTAATCCCAAACTCCCTGAAAAGCTACAAGCAAGGGGTTTTATTTGGAGTTTTAGGTAGGGGAGGGGAGCATCCATGTGGCCTTGGGGGCTGAAGTCTTAAGAGTCCTCTGCACAGGAGTGACTGTCTTTCATATTTCTTCACGGGGCACATGTGCAAATTGGAGGGGGCTCTATGTGTTGCATGTGTAACGTCTAACATTACAATCAGTCATTTTACTTTCTCAGTGCTCCTGCAAGATACTTAGTCAGGCAGGGGTGGGAGGGAGGCTGTCAGGAAGCTGCTCTCTTATCAGTGTCCTCCTGTTGTTGTGCAAAACAAGCTCAGAAACTTGGTTACTTTGTTTCCCACATCAACCTTGTGGGTACAGGCTCAGTTTCACCCTAATCCAGGGAAATTTTAACCCTTTCATTCTTGGTTTCAAAATGACTCATTTTTGACCATTTTGCAAACACAAGATTTTGCTCCTTGTTCTCAGGGAGCATGTGTCTGCTTTTCACTCCATTCTCAGGGAGGATCCAGAGGCCCCCAACTTTCAGTCTTCTAATGATTTTTTTAGGGGGATACCACGGGAAGAGAAGAGGTTTGTGGAATTTGGAGTTTGAAAAGAATGGATAGCTGAATCGAGGGCCCAGAAAGAGCGCTGATACTATATTTAAGGTGCAAGGACTTTCTGCAGGGTAAAAACATTATCTTTTTTTTTCCTCCTGGCTCTCATCAACCCCTTGAAATGAACTCAGCCATGTTCACTAATATAAATAATGTTGATACAAATAATCCATAATCAATCTAAAAATCAGAATTGGGGTGAGTTTATTATAAGTGAGGTCTGAGGACTATAACTCAGAGCCTTTCTTCCCCAACAAAGGAAGAGCACCAAAATGTGGGGTGTACAGAGTGGTTATATACCATCTTGGCACAAAGAGCATACATCACATGTGACAGGAGTATCTCTTTGACTACTGTCATGAGATGCTCAGCTGGCACCACGGATTGGTGGTCACAAGGTCTGCACAGCAGGTCAGTAATTAATCCTTAGTTTCCAGGGACAGATGCTTATCCTTAAAAAGATGTTGATATGGGGGAAGCTACATCTCTACCTTTATGGGCATCGTTCTTGTCTTTGGGACATAGCAAATGTTTAAAGCAGATGTACAATGCATGCTCAACAGGCCATGTCAGGCCCTTTTGGAAGAACAAGCTCACGCCGAATTAGTTTTACACTCAATGGCTTCCTCATATACTTCAATATATCCTGTTGTTTTTCATTTATTTACCAATAAGTATCTCTTAATCAGTGTTCACTGTGGGTCACGGCCTCACCTGATCTGCACAACCAACACTACCCCTTCAAGAGAGCTGTTATTACACCCATTTTTTCAGTTCTGGGAAATCGAGGCTGGGAAATATTAAACAGCTTGCCTAGGATGATGTGGCTTTCAAGGGTAGAGCCAGGAGATCCACAGCAAAGCCTTTCCAAGTCAGAATTGCCCATTGCGCCTATTGAAAATACAGATTTCCAGACCTCAACTTTATCATGTCTGACCTGGGCAGGTCCGAGCCAGGCCTCGGAATCTGAATTTTTAACAACAATTCTAACTGACAGCCTGAACATATGGCCTCTCTGTGTCCAGTTTTAGGCTATGCCAACTTCACAAGTGTGAGGCGATCGATCCTCAGAAAAACGTTGAATGAAGCTGTTCCTCAAAGGTCGCCTCCCCTGTGCAAGATTCTGAAATGTTGAACTGGCATTTTCCAAAGGCAGCCGCAAGTGGCACAGGGCCAGGAGCAGTCAGTTAAATCCGAAGACTCTTTCTTTGCGGAGCATGGGAGCTTCTTCTGGAGAAGGTGGGCTCAGTTACAAATGTTTTCTTAATTGGAACTGAGATGTGTAAGTGAAAGCAATTAGTCAAAATTAATTAATTTTTCCTGTGAACATCTCCCCTCTCTTGGCACCGAGGCAAGACGGCCTTTGTAATTAACCAGGCCTTTTTTTCCCCAAACACAAAATGAGAAAGTGCAGTTTACTTTGTGTGCAAAGAGGTATGAAAATGTCTGCTGAAGGTGGCAGACAAAGCTGGGAATGCTTGCTGTGCTGGGCAAAGAGAGCTGAACTCTCAGCCTCCAGGACGGAATGAGAGCTGGCCCCAAGTCAGATTTGGCCTGGGGGACTTCCCCTGCAGGTGTGTCCGGAGGTGATGGATTAAGGGCTGAGAAGATGGCCTTGGGAGGCGAGCAAACATTTCTTAGCACCAGGAAATGGAAGGGGTAGAGGCACTGGGGCCAGCTAATTCTGAATTCAAATCCTTTCTCCTCATCTTACCTTCTGTGTCACCATGGACCAGACACTGAATTCTCCAAACCTCAGATCTCACACTCAATAGACAGTCTTTATTGAGCACCTACTGCATGCGTGTTTTTGAGCTAACCACCAAGGGCATGAAGACCAATGAGATACAGTGAATATTTGCCCCACAACAAAATGGGAGCAAAGATCTCAGCCTCACAGCCAATGGACCTATTAAATGAGGCTGAAGATGAGACAGTGTGTGACATGTAATAGCATTCAATTAACATCCACTTCGTTCTTTCCTTTCTCCTCTCTCCACCACAGCCTCTGGAGACTCACCTCCTTGGAATCCTGAGGGAGGGCTGGAGGTAAGCCCATGTTTGCTTGAGAAGGAAGTGCTAGCTCTAGCTTGGGCAATATTCCATTTTGCTCTCTTCCATCCCCCCTTCTCTCCCCTGGGATTCTGATTCAAGTTTCATGGGACTTCTTGCCTTTCAGAGCCTGTCTTTTATGTTTCCATCTCCTTGGCTCTCTGTGCTGCATCCAGAGCAATTTCCTCAGAATGATCTTTCAGTTCACTAATATTCCCTTCAGCTGTGTCAAGTCTGCTATGTGGACATCCATTGTGGGCTGAGGCTCTTGGATGGGGTCCATATGGATTCAGCCTGATTCTAGAAGCACTGCTAGTCCTCTCTTCACACAGAAAGTAGAAATATCTTACAGGATCCAGATTCAAGTCACCGGGCCAAGAACCATCTGGCTGGATATTTTAGAAAATCCTCTGGTGACTGTCTAGAAGATGGGCCAGAAATATTCGGGGGGGGGGGTATCAATGCAATGCTGGCCCCATAGAATGAGTCAAGAAGTGTTCTTTTTTCCTGAATTTTTTGGAGGAGTTTGAGAAGGATTGACGTTAGTTCTTCTTTAAATGGTTGGTAGAATTCACCAGTAAAGCCGTCAGGTCCAGAGCTTTTTTTGTCAAGAGGTATTTGATTACTGACTCAATCTCCTTACTAGTTACAAGTCTATTCATATTTTCTGTTTCTTTGTGATTTAGTCTTGGTAGGATTTGTATTTCTAGAAGTTTGTCCATTTCATCTAGGTTATCCAATTTGTTAAGAGTACAATTGTTCATAGTACTCTTTAATAGTTATTTTTATTTCTGTAGAGTCAGTAGTGATGTCCCCACTTTCATTTCTGATTTTAATAATTTGAATCTTCTCTTTTTGTCTTAGTCAATCTAGCTAATGGTTTGTCAATTTTGTTAATCTTTTCGAAGAACCAACTTTTGGTTTTGCTGATTTTCTCTGTTGTTTTTCTGTTCTCTATTTTATTTGTCTCTGCTCTAATCTTTATTATTTCTTTCCTTCTTCTAGCTTTGGGTTTAGTTTGTTCTTTTTCTACTTCCTTGAGTTGCATAAAGTTAGGTTGTTGGTTTGAGATCTTTCTTGTTTTTTAATGTAAGTGTTTATAGCTATAAATTCGCCCTTAGCGCTGCTTTGTTTCCCAGAAGTTTTGATACATTGAGTTTCATTTTCCTTCATCTCTAAAGTATTTTATAATTTCCCTTGTGATTTCTTCTTTGACACATTGGTTTTTTAAGAGCATATTGTTTAATTTCCACATATTTGTGAATTTTCCACTTTTCTTCCTGTTTCTGCTTTCTAACTTCATCCCATTGTGGTTGAAAACTTTGTATGATATCTATCTTTTAAAATATATTGAGACTTAAATTGTGGCCTAAGCTATGGTCTATCCTGTAGAATGTCCCATGTCCACTTGAGAAGAATGTGTATTCTGTTGTTGGACAGTGTCCTGTGTATGTCTGTTAGATCTAGTTGGTTTATTGTGTTGTTCAAGCCCTCTGTTTCCTCATTTATGTTCTGCCTAGTTGTTGTATCCATTATTGAGAATGGGGTAGTGAATGCTCCAACTAATATGTAGAATGATCTATTTCTCCCTTCAGTTCTGTCAATTCTTGCTTCATACATTTTGATGGTCTGTCATTAATTGTGTAAACATTTATTATTGTTATATCTTCTTGCTGTATTGAACCTCTTATTAATATATAATGTCCTTCTTTGTCTCACAAAGTTTTTTATTTAAAGTCTATTTCATCTCATATTCGTATAGGAACCCCAGCTCTCTTTTGGTTACTATTTGCATGGACTATCTTTTTCTATCCTTTCATGTTCAACTGTTTTGTGTCATTGGATCTAAAGTGAGTCTTTTGTGGACAGCAAACAGTTGAATAATGTTTTTCTATCCGTTCTGCCAATCTGTCTTCTCATTGGAGAGTTTAATGCATTTACCTTTAAAGTAGTTACTGATAAGGAGGGACTTATCTCTGTCATTTTGCTGTTTGTTTTCTATATGCCTTCTAGCTTTTTTGTCATTCCTGTGTGACTGTCTTCTTTAACATTTAGTTGATTTTTGGTAGTGAAACATTTTAATTACCTTTTAATTTTCTTTTGAGTATATTCTATAGCTTTTTTTCTTTGTGGTTACCATGGGATTACACTTATCCTAAAGTTATAACACTCGAATGTCAATTTATGCTGGCTTAACTTCAGTAACATACAGAAACTCGGCTCCTATACAGCTCTAATTCCACCCCATTTCAGTTATTAATGTCGCAAAATTACATCTTTAGGAATTGTGTGTCCAAAAACATATACTAACAGTTGGGTTTTTAAAAGATATTTGAGACTCTTAATGTAGAAAACAAAAAGTGGAGCCACAAACCAAATTTGCAATAGTACTAGCTTTTATAGTCATCCACATACTCACTTTGACCAGAGACCTTTATTTCTTCATAAGGTGTCACGTTACTATCCAGCATCCTTTCGTTTCAACCTGAAGGACTCTCTTTGTTGGAGGGCAGGTCTAGTGTAGAGAACTCTCTGAGCCTTGGATTATATGGGAATGTCTTAATTTCTCCCTCAGTTTTGGAGCACAGTTTTGCCAGAGCTAGGATTCTTAGTTGGATTCTTTTTTCCTTCAGCACTTTGAACACATCAACCCATGCCATCTGGCCTCCAAGTTTTCTGATAAGAAATCTGCTCATGAGCTTACTGGGGAAAATACAATGAAAGCTCTTTCTCTCAGCTTTATAAATGTTAATGATGTCCCTTCTTATGACTTATGCAACAGAACATTTTCCTGTAGTATTATACTATCGGTTAAGTCGTAATGTCATTTTGAGTCTAATCAGAGTTTAAGGAAAAGGAATCAAATATTTTAAGTGTAGACATTATGAAGTCATTAAAAGCCAAAAATTATTACAGATTTTTAAATTGGAAATGAAAAGGCCACTGAAACATCCTGCAGATTTTGATTTCTAATACAGTGAATATCACTCTCTAATATCCCACATAAATGTAAAACTCTTTGGGTCCTTTTTTTAAGAGTAAAGGGCTCTTGAGACCAAAAAGTGGTTTATCCGCAGCCATAATTGGTCTATTTCTTGCTCTGAGCTCATAAGGAGCCACTGTAATGGGATTACAAACATCTCTATATAAGTCTCTAGCCAGGCCTAGGTTTTGGTACTTATAGCCCAAGAAGCTTATTTTTGGTGACCTGAGGACTCAGCTCACAGTTAGCTTGTTTTCTCCTCCTCACCCCATTTTGTTTATTTTTTCTCTACTGTTTTTTATTCTTCTTTATTTTCTTTTTTGTTTTTCTTTGTTCTTTTCTCATTTTTTCTTTGTTTTTTGGTTCTTTCAAAAATTTTTCTTTTTATTGCAGTAACATTGAATTAAAACATTATGTAACTTTCAGGTGTACATCATAATATATTTAGAATTCTGTGTAGACTACATCATGTTCACCACCCAACGACTAATTACAATTCATCACCACATGCATGTTCCTAATCACCCCTTTCACTGTCCTCACTTCCCTCTTCCCCTCTGGTAACCACCAATCCAACCTCTGTTGCTATGTGTTTGTTTGTCGTTGTTCTTATCTTCTACTTATGAGTGAGATCATATGGTATTTGAGATTCTCCCTCTGACTTATTTCACTTAGTATAATACCCTCAAGGTCCATCAATGTTGCCACAAGTGGCCGGATTTCATCATTTCTTATGGCTGAATAGTATTCCATTATGTATATATGCCACATCTTCTTTATCCATTCGTCCCTTGATGGGCACCTAGGTTGCTTCCAAGTCTTGGCTATTGTGAATAATGCCGCAATGAACATAGGGGTGCAGGTATCTTTATGCATTTGTTTTTTCAAGTTCTTTGGGTAAATACCCAGCAGTGGAATAGCTGGATCATATGGTAGATCTATTCTTAATTTTCTGAGGAAACTCCCTTCTGTTTTCCATAGCGGCTGCACCAGTTTGTGTTTTCTTGTTTTTTTCTCATTTTTTAAAATTTTTTTATTTAGTATTGTTAGTACAGTTGATATAGTTACTATTGTTGGTCTAGTCAGTATAGTTAGCATATTTAGTATTGTTAGCATTGTTTATTAGCATAGTAAGCATACATGGCATTGTTAGTATCATTAATCAGTATTAGTTAGCATACTATAGTTTTTTTTGTTAGCATAGTTAAGTAAGCGTAGTTAGCATCATTAACTAGTATTATCAGTTAGTTTAGTTAGCAGGTCACCATGCTTCCAGGACTCGCGGCCGCCTCTGCCAACAGGCAGACCAGTAGTAACAGTTATGAGCTCCTCCAGACCATTGGTGAAGGCACCTTCTCCAAGGTGAAGTTAGCCTGGTACATCCCAACTGGGACAGAGGTAGCCATGAAAGTCCTTCAGAAGATTGAACAGAGCTTCTCCAGAACCAAGAAACTTCTCCATGAAGCCCACAGCCTGCGGGCCTTGAATCACTCAAACATCATAAAGCTGTCTGAGGTGATTGACACCAAGGAAACATTATTCCTCATTACTCAGTATGTCAGCGGAAAGACGTGTTCGACTACTTAGTAAAGCACACAGCTGCATGACGGAGCAGGAGGTCCCGAGGCCAGTTCCGGCAGCTTGACTTGGCTTTCCAGTACTGGCACCACAAAGGCATCATCCACAGGGACCTGAAGCTGGAGCACCTGCTGGTCGATGCAGAGCTGAATGTGAAACTGTCCGACTTTGGCCTGAGCAGCGTGTTCCTCGGCTGGAAGCTGAGTAGGCACTGCGGTACCCCATGACTCTGCCCAGAGATGCTCTGATGCCAAGACTATGCCGGCCCTGGCAGCCGTGGGAGCCCTGGGAGTTATCCTTTACATTCTGCTCATGGAGGCCCTGCCTTTACTGGGAGAAGACTTCTCTATGGTGGGAAGGCGGGTACTGAAAGGGCAATACCAGCTTCCTATGTTCTCGTCCTTTAAATGCAGAAACCTCTTGAAAAAACTGACGACCCTCGACACCAGCAAGAGAAAAACTCTCAAAGCTATTATGAAGGACCCATGGGTGAATATGGGCCAAAAGAAACTCAAGCCTTACAGAGAGCTGCCCCGTGACAACAGGAATCCCTAGGTGACACAGGTGATGATGAACATGGGCTTTGAGCGGGATAAGATCCAGGATTCCTTAACAAGGAGGAGATTTCACAGTGTTATGGGCACGTACCTGATCCTGAGCACCAAGAAACCCAAGGTGGAGGGCCACACTGTCACCATAAGGTCCTCCGCTTCCAGTGACCCCAAGACCTGCAGTTCTTCCCCAACCCATGAGGTGCAGCCGAAGGTCTCTGCACTCCCAGAAAATGCAATAAAATCAAGCCCGCCTGCCTCCACAAGGCAGAAAATGAGCAGCCTACTTGGGAGCCTACCACTCCACCACCCAGGCTGGAGTCGAGGACCACCACTGCCAGCTCAATCCCCCAGCGTGGCCCTGGGGCCTTTGCCTCCACCCACAGCACCAGTAACAGTAGTGGAGCCCCAGAGGGTACCTGCAATGGAAACTCTCTGCATACTGGGCAGCCTGATAGGACCACCCCAGTCTCTCCTTTTGGCCCCAGCCAGGGCCAAAGGGAGCTACAGGGAGATTCTTAAACTTGATAAAATGCTTCTGTTGTCCGCACAGCAAGAACCAGCATGGCAAACGCAACAGAGTGAAGCCAATTTAATCTCATGGCAGGGTTCAAATCAAAGATCGTGGGGAGGTCAAGCCGCACCCCTGCATTTTAAGTGGAGATAAAGATGCCGAGCACCAGAGAGCCTGGTAATGTGGTGTGGAGGTTGGCCAGAGGCGGGACGCATTCAGCTGTGAATTGGAGCAGTGCAAGAAGTACATACCTGTATGTGCACACACTTTGGGGAGAGAAGATTTGGCCCACTGGATGACGGAGCTGGGCAAACTGCTGCCAGGTTCTCCGCACGGGACTCAAATCAGAATGGTATCTGGCACCCCCACGGCCTTCAGAAGCATCGTATCCAAAATACTTGGTGAACTTAGAGGATGGCCTGGAGGCACCTGGGGGACACGAGGAGAGGCCACACTCGCTGCAGGTGTGCTCCTCGGCTCCTACCTGAGTGAAACTTCAGAGACTGGACTGTTTGTTCTGGGGCACTTCTTCCCTCCCCTCTCCTCTCTGTCTCTTCTTCCATGTTTGTGGGGAAGAGGGATGGGTCTTGTAAAGCCCTTGGCTTTGCAAGTCTTGTAATAAACTTGATGCTCCAGAAAGATGTATCACAGATACACTGCTTTGCATCCTTCCTGCACAGCATTGGGGCTGTGTGTGCTCCAGTCTGAGAAGCGTGTAGTGATGTAGTACTTGGAGCTAATCAGAACATCTAAATGGAAAAATGGCTTAGAAGTATCACGGTAACTCTCAACAACAACGAAAGTGGTTCTGAAGGGAAAAGGCTGGGAACCATAGTGTAGGGCAGAAAGGCAGAAGCTGTATACTAACATTGCCTAACATTTTCAGAAGGACCATGGGAAACTTGTGAGCCTGTGGCCTTTGTTACTACAACCAAGAGGTCTATAATAGGATAACCAAGCCCCGTGAGCCAGCCTGTGTGGGGAGTCAGAGAAGTGGCACAGGCGTGGGCCCCCAAAATGACCTCAGGTCACTTCCATGTGCTGCTGAGTTTTATGACTGTAACGCAGGAATTGGGCCTGTCCACTGTGATGATTTCTCCTTTTTATGACAGTGGCACAGAGAAGTCTCTCCAAGAGTCCTGACCGAAGTATGAGCTGTTCAGCCAGCTCCAGGTTCCAGGGGAGCTCCCCGGGAAACCAGACATCCTGGGGGCTCCAGAGGGAGGATTTGTGACAGCAGCCCAGAGGGATAGAGGGGATGGCGGAAAGGTGGCTATTAAAAGGCAAGTTCCAGGTGCCCAGAGATTTCCCTGGTATTACCATTTTAGGCAGTGAATTTGTCATTCCAGGTATCTATCAGGGAGCTTCCACATGGGCTCCTAAGAAGCCCGAGGAATGTCCAGGAAGCTGCTGGCTGCTTCTTGCAAGGCTGGGTTGCACTGTGTGCAGAGTCTTTCAACAAGCTCTTGAGATTGCCCAGGGACGGGCCCAGCATCTGACCGGTCAGAGAAGATTTTCCTTCACCACTGACAGCACGGCCAGGGAAGTAAGAAGAGGGCTGGGGACAGGCTGGGAGTCTTGTCGCTCCCCTTCAGTCCCCCATTTTGGTTTTCTTTACGCTAAACAGCCCAATGTGTGGTCAACCAGTGTTGCTCTCCTTGGAATCCGTCCACGGCTCTCATTCCCTTCAGGGCAAGTCCCAGCTCCTTAGTAGGCTTTCAGGACCCTCTGTGACCTGTCCCCCCCCCAGACCTTTTCACCACCACCCCTCCTTGCACTTTGCTCACACTGAATTGTTCAGTTTCCCACAGATACTCTTCCGTGAGGTTTACTCTCTGGGAAACCCACATGCCGGGCACTTGGCCAAACTCCTTCGGGCTCCCCGAGATGAATCAGACACAGATCCTGCCCGAAGAGCATGGTCCAGCTGGGAAGACCAGACAGGGACCTAACTAGAGTAGAGTCACCTGTTCACACAGGTAGAAAGGAAGGACAGTCACAGCACAGCACACGCTCACCTGCTGCTGGCAGTATCAGGACAGCGTCTTGAGGGAGGTGGCATCTGGCAGAGCCCTGATGCATGGCTCTGACCACAAGAAATGGAGAGGCGGCATTCTAAACAGAAGGAAGCTGCAGTGCTAGGCACATACAAGACAGAGGTGGGGAGCAAGGCTGGGGGGTGGAGGGTTGGACCAGTACCCCTGGTTTCTGGGACCACTTCCCACTGGTGCATTTTGGTCTGTGTCTTCAAACTTAAATATCCCCCAGCTCATGACCAGGAAATCGGTCAGCTCCCATAATAGAGCACTGCTAATGAGATTTTCTCCTCTTCTGTGAGCTTTGGCGTTGGCTGGCTGGCCAGCGGCTGCCTCTCATCTCCCTTATTAGTCCAAGCTCAGTTCCACAGGAAGGGCTTTGGGTTTTGTTCTAAGGAGCAGGGTATCCAGGAGCAGGGAGTGACATGACTGACTTCCATTGGAGAAGATGCTTCTGGCTGCATGTGCACAGTGGGCTCTGGGTGGGAGACAACCTCAGAGTCGGAATGGAGCCCCATCAGTGAATTGCCAGCAAATCTAATGAAAAGCATCCACCAGCCCATGATTATCAGTTGGTTCCTGAATTGCGAACTGCTTAATGCAATTTGTCTGATGGACAGTTTTTCATAAAACATGAACTCGAGGTAGGCAGTAGTCGGGCGGTAGGAGGAAACATTAAGAGGGGTGTGGCAGAGAGGTCCACGTGCCTCCCAATAGCATTGTCCACTTCTCAGAGCAACTGAACACCTGACTTCTAGCTGGGCATGTGGCCACCCAAGACTACAGAGTTCCCAGCCACCTCTGCAGCTAGGCTGGGTGTGTAACCTAGCTCTCCCTCCAGGATGGGAAGGGAAGCAATTTGTGTGGCTTCTAGGATATTTCCTAGGAGAGAGAAGCAGGCCCTTCTTTCTAATTCTCCCTCTGTCCTGCTGCCAGGAGCATGAGCTCTGAGGCTGGAGCTCTGTCCTGACCCACACTGATGAGGACAACTCCTCTGGGATGACAGGACAACAGGGAGAGGAGCCTCCTGGAACAGCCCTGCCAGACTATCCCTGGACTGTCTGCCTCCAGACTGAGCACGGGAGAGATGCCAACTTCTATGCCCCACTCTCCTGTGGGGGCCCTTTGTTACAGCGGCTGAACCTTATCCTAACCAGGACAGCAGTCTTGAGGGGACTTTCTGTGTGGTTCCCTTGGGTTAGGCTGCTCCCAGGGCCACAGCTGTCTGAAATGTTCAGCCCTTCTTTCCATGGGGTGACAGCGAAGCTGAGCTCCAACCCACTCCCCTCTCCAGATGCTTCCCTGGAAATCTCATGCGTGAAGGTCGATGCCCCCAAGTAAATAAGTCTGGAGCTGGTATCTCCCAGGGCATCGTCTTGTTCTGTCCTCCCATACCGTGCACCCCCACTCTCTCCCAAAGATGCACCTTGTTCTGAAATAAGCTGGGCTGACTCTTTCCCAGAATTTCTGCAGATTTTCATTAAATAGCTCAGGGAACAGGCCATCTCACACACGATGTAACTTGATTATTGCCAGAAAGATGAGTTTGGAACTGAGAAGTTCCCTGCTAAGCCGACAAGTTTAAAAGCTGAATTTGAAAAACCAACCAAATTTCAGTCGCAGTGGGAGGGCTGAGACTGGGACTCATCAAGGTTTGGCCTGAGCTCTCAGTCTGGGGAGACAGATACTTGGGACTTCCCAGCGGCCTGGTCTTGTCTGTGTAATTTCTGATATGCCTTCCACTCTTATGGGGCCTCCAATTTTACAGGGGAAAGAAACTCTAATGGGTACTAAAATATTAAACTTGTTGAAGATACTGGAAAAGGCTACATAGTTCACTTGTTCTTTGTTTGTTTACACAGTGTCTTGTAGGGCTGGTTTAAAATAGAATGTATTAATGGAAAATTGGAGGTTCAGTAAGGCCACCAGATCAGGAGACGACGCCATTGAAAAAATAGTTTGTTACTCACAGTTCCCAGAGGGAGGGGCATGCCACACCGTGCAGGGTCCCATGGGGAAGTGCCAGGGTGGTCAGCAGGCAGAGGGAGCAGGGGACCTGTGGGCAGGAGCCTTTACTGTGTTTTCTGCAGGAAGGAACCGCGAGGCAGGGTGAGCAGGCTTAGGACTGCCTGGTCTGAATAATTTCACAGGCTCTGGGGCATAGGGACTGTCCCAGTTGTCTGGTACCTTCCCTGGGTGATAAGGGCAGGGGGACAGGGACCTGTGTATGAGTGTCCAATAGATGAGGTGGTTGGGATGTGGACGAACACTAGATTTGTTCATTTGTATTTGAAAAGTGGGCCCAAGAAGGAGGATTCTTCCTAGGGATGGGGGAAGGGGCGACAAGGGAGGCAGGAGGCTGAGTCGAGGGGATTCAGAACAAGGAGTGTCCCACATATGCACACAGGACAGATATTAAAGCATCAGGTTTACAGAAGCTAGAAACATGGTCCAGACAAGGGCTCAGCTCAAATGTCACCTCCTCCGGGGAGCCTTCCCTGCCTACTCCATCTACAGTGACAGCCTCCCCACTCCAGTCTCCCTACCATCACCCACTTCATTCCCCTCACAGCGTTCAGGGCCTGACCCCCTGCTCAGCACCCCAACCTGACTCTCCTCGCCCTGGAGAAGTCCTCACGGGGGCCCCCAGGCCCTGCACCATCTGGGCCTCCAGCTCTCTCATCTCCTCCCACAACTGTCGCTCCACCCCCGGCCTTCTGATCCCAAAGCCCTGCTTTTCCTCTGTAGCACTCCTACCTTCTAGAACCTGCTGTGCTCTGCTCATTCTTTGTCGGCCTCTGCGAAGCCTGCTCCTCGGGGGCAGCAGAGTTTGTCTCCTTCACTGCCGTTGTGCCTCCAGCCTAAGGCAGGGCCGGGCACAGAGCGGGTCTCCATAAACAGCGAATGAGCCAACAGCGCTTAGCACTCCCGAACGTGCTTGTTTGTGGTCAGCAGAGTTCACTCACCCAGCACACATCACTCAGTCCCTACTGCTCGCTGGGCCCACTCCAGGTACCGGGCACAGCTGTGAGTGAAGCAGGCGGAAGTCTCCATTCTCATACAGCTGCCAGCCTAGTGGAGGAGACAGAAAAAATAAGTAAAATATAAACAAAGTCAGGCTATCCATATGTACCATGCAGAAAAAGAAAGTCAGGAAGGATGTTGGAGAAAATTCCCGAAGGTGTTTAGAGAGCAAGCAATGCAGAAGATAGAGTGTTCCAGGCTGTGAGACCAGCAAGTGCAAAGGCCCTGAGGCCACACTGGGCTGCATGTTTGAAAGTCTTAGTTATTAGCATGGATTCTTAGTTGCATCATGAGTCTGTATTTCAGTTTTCTTTGTAATCCTTAGTTTCACATTACTAGCTAATTAACCTGAGTTCAGCAAATTCTATTCCAGTGATTTAAAGTAGAGATGGGCACATTTGGGTCAAGTCAGTAGGAGTTTATCAAATGGCCTCCCTGGGCCAGGCTGTGTTAGGCACGAGGAGGCTGTGAAATCAACAGGACAGTCTCCACCTTGAAGACCCCTATTAATGAATGTCCTTGATGTCCTCCAGCCCCTTCCACTGCCCCATCTCATCTGAGTCTCAAGCTCCAACCCCAACCCTCTGTCGTACCTTCACCCCCATGTCCAGCTCCTCCTAGATTTCTCTGTCTGGGTGTCTCCTGAGCTTCCCGAAGTCAGCGTGTCCCAAATGGAGTTCAGCCCTTACCCCGCCACTGCCTCCTCTCCATGAAGTCCCTCTTGGTGAGGGAGCCACCCCCAGTGGGATCCTCCGCCCCTGGGCAGGGATCTTCCCTACCCCACCACCCTAGTTGCACCCCACCCCCTGGATCCACCGGCTGGGGGCCTTCGTGATCCTCTCGCTCCCATTTTCAGCCTTGGGATGCACACTGACCTCCCTTTCTTCACAAACCCCTAAGATGCTGGGGTTTGTGAAAATGACAAAACCGGGGCTGAGAATGGTTATGAGGTCAGCGTTTGGTCACCCCCTCTTCCTGCTGCACGGTGAATGTCCACGGGTCCACTTTCTGCCCAGCTAGCCTGTGTTCACCTCATCTCTCCATCCCCAGTAACCACCCAACAAAGGAGGTATGAGAATTGACAAATAAAAATGGCAAGCAATAGGATATATTGGAGTATATGAGGAAGCCATTTGGTATAAACCTAATTTGACCTGACTTTGTTTTTTCCAAAAGGGCCTGACTGTGACCGTTGAGCATGCATTGTATATACATTCCCTATGGCAAGAACAAAGGCCCTTGAGATAAAGGTGCAACTTCCCTCCCCCTCCCACATTGGCATTTCCTTAAAGATTAAGCATCTTTCCTTAGGCTGGGAACTGATCGCTGCACTCACCTTTGACCACCCAGCTCACCTGTGACCACTCAGCTGGAGACAACAGACTGCTACCCTGCTGTGTTCACTGAGACAGAAGACCTACCTGCTGTTTCCATCAATCGCTGTGCCGACAGAGCAGCTCGCAACTATTGTAAAAGGGACATTTCAATCCTATGTGAAACATCCTCTTTGGGGGTGTATAACCACTCTGTGCACCCCACTTCTTTGGTGCCCTTTCTTCCTTCAGGAAGAAAGGCCCCAGGCCATGGTCCTCAGATTTCAGCTCAGAATAAACTCACCCAAATTTTCAATTATAGATTGGTTATGGATTATTTTCGTCGACAGAATTCCTGAATGAATTAGTGTGTGAAAGCAGACTCAGACCCTGTGCCCCACCTTGGACTTTCCTGGCTGCAGACAGTACTGGGATGCTGAGTGCCCTCAGACTGTCCTGGAGGTGCAGTGCATGTCCATCACTTCGCCCCCCACCCAGCATGGCAGAGGGTGTGCGGGCTCAGGGCCAGAGGCCCTGGAGTAACCCCTGGAGGAGACGCCAGAAAGGCAGGGGAGAGGCACCGAGGCCTCAGGAAGTGGGGCAGCCTCGCCAATTTCAGAGCAGCCAAGGCATGTGAATGACCCGGGAGGGGCAGAGGGCGGAGTCCAGCCCTGGCATCACCCACTGTCGGGCAGCGGGGAGAATGGGGACAAGCCCTGCCCCTGCCGGGTCTCCTCCTTATCCAGCAAAGGGGAGAGGAAGACAGAAGCCTGGTGCAGCTGACCCCCAGCACCCTATGTGCTGGCCACGGCCTCAAGGATTTTGGACATATTTGCACATTTCCTCCTCCTGGAGACCTCGGAAAGTAGCTGCTGACTCCAGCCAGCATGGACGGGAGAACTGAGCACGGAGCACTCGGTGACTCAGCCCGGGATGGAGCCAGGACTCAGCCGCTGGAGCTGTGCTCTGTCCCAGCTGGAGCAGCCTCCGGGCCCTGTGGACAGGCGTGAATGGCTGCCCCACAGGCACACAGGGAATGTCTCTGTCTTCCCTTTGAAGACAGGAAAGGCTCCCAGTGCTAATACCCAGCACCCCACTGAGGGACACGGACCTGTGGGATCCCACTGGCTCCTGGGAAAGTGGAGAGGGCATTGGCCTGGGCATTAGATCTGCGTCGGACCCCAACTCTGCCCCTATGCTGTGTGACCTGGAAGATTTTCCGGGCCTCTCTGTGCCCAGCTTTCCAGACCTGACTCCTAGGGTTCTGTGTTTGGCACACAGGAGACCCTCACTCAAAGGGCAAAAGCCAGTCTTCCCAGAAGGACCTTCTCTTACGTGCTTAACAGCACAGCATGTCTGCCCATGTCACCTAGAGCTGCTCCTTGAGCAGGGCAGCAAGTGTAACCCAACAGGTCCTCTGGTCCCTTGCCGGAGCCCATTCCCTTGTCGTCAGTGACAGTGAGGAGGGGCAGGTCACAGCATCCCAGGAAGTCTGCACTGAGCTTCTGCGACTTGGCGGAATTCCCTGCTCCATACAACTTGGTTTCCAGGTCGTTCCAACAAGCGACAGAGCCCCTGCGTCTGATGCAGAGAGCAGAGGTCGAGAGCCTGGACTGCCCACTGTCGAGGCTGCTTTGGCACAGTTGTGACAGAGACCACAAGTCCCTCGAAGCCTAAAGTATTTATTCCCTGGCCCTTTATGGAAACAGTGTGCCAGCCCTGCCCCAGAAGACAGTCCTTACAATGGCACCGACAGCGTGCCTGGGAGCAGCGCTCAGCCCAGCCGCTCCCAAGCCCTGCCTGCACCTCATTTAATCCCCACCCCCAGGAGGGAGAGACTCCAAGATGCCCATTTTACAGATGAGAAAGCTGAGGCCCATTTTGCCTTAGTAACTAAGCAAGTGGCGGAGCCAGCTTTGTACCCCAGTGTCCTGATTTAAGAACCTCTCATCCCCTGCGCTCTGGACGGCGGGTCCAGGCACACGGGACGCTTGGCTTCCACACTGACGGCCGCGCTCCAGGGCCCACCATCGCAGAGGTGCCTGGGTTAACACGTGTAATCCACTTTCTCTGATGCTGCTGGGCCCGTGGCCCCCCTCCCTGCTGCCTGACCCACCCCGTACTGAGGCTTCATAGGTCAGTCATCACCAGCCGCCCTGCCAGGTGGGCAGACCCCTCCCCACCTCCTCCTTCTAAATCCTTAGCTCCTAAGTCTGCAGAGCTGCAGTGAAGGGCCGGGTGCCCCCCCCCCCCCGGGGGTCGCCGCCGCCACCCAGGGAGGGGGGAGGATGAGAGCGCCTCTTATACTGAAGTTGACTCGTGAAAGGGACAGTGTTTATGTCCAGGATGGGACTCAATGTGAAGCTAAGAACTTGGTCCCAGAGAGAAATAAAAGCTGAGAGGCTGAGGACTACAAGGGAACAGGGCAAGGGGCTTGGCTATTGGGTTGTAAAGGTGCAATTTAATGAAAGAAATCAGCCTCCTGGATGATTGCCCTCTTCCAGCCTCCGTTTTCTCCTCTGTAAGCTGGGACACAGTTGCCCTCACCCTCAGCGGTGGGGGCATCCTGTGTAAGTTACAACACCTGTGTGTGTTTTTTGGGGGGCCCGGGGCAGAGGGGAGAGGTGAGGTTGGGCATCACAGCTGTGACAGCCTGGCTGTCTAAAGGACGGGGCTGCATGTGCTCGTTCTCATATCCAGAAACGAGTCTCTGCCATCAGCAAATTCATGAATTAAGGTCATGTTTACTCTCTCTCATCAGTTATAATCATCTGTTGGAACAGACTGGGGTTTATTAGCAACATTATTGCTGGTCACAGAATGGCTCTGCTCAGTTCCTGAAGTCCAGGGGCCTCTGCACACCTGCGGTTACCATCTGTGCTTATGCTCGCTCTCTGCTCAGCTTCTCTCAGGAGCTCGCTATTGTCCAGGGCCTGCCTCGCTCCAGGCATGAAACATAATAGGAGGCTCTGCCCACTGTTCCCCACCCGTGCTGTGCTCCTGCGGAATGAACCATAGTAACCGGCCCGCCCATCTCCTGCACTCTGCGCCTCCGTGCCTCTGCACATCTACGCCTCTGCATCTCTGCTCTCTGCAGCTCTGCACCTCTGCAAGTCTGCACCTCTGCTCTCTGCCTCTCTGCACCTCTGCGCCTCTGCATCTCTGCGCCTCTGCACCTGTGAATCTCTGCACATCTGCACCTCTGTGCCTCTGCATCTCTGCACCTCTGCTCTCTGCCCCTCTGCACCTCTGTGCCTCTGCACCTCTGCTGTCTGCATCTCTGCTCTCTGCACATGCTGCTTCTCCTGCTCTTCTGTTCCCTTGTATTGAAACCTCAGCTCTTTTGTCCATTTCTCCTTTATGGCAGGATTGAGTTGGTTGCTCCCACAGCAGCCTCTGCCCACCCTGCCTTCTTCTCATGGATGCTCATTTTGGAGGAATCACGGTTGGTCCAAGCCAGTCAGGCAATTGCTCACCCCCTTCCCCCACTTTTGGTGATTGGTCAGTGCAAGGACTTGTTCTGGCCAACAAGATAGTAGAGGAAGTCTATGGGGGCTTCTGTGAGAGATTTTCCTTCTGGTAAAGAAAAAGATAGGCAGGGAGGAAGATGTCCCATTGCTTCCAGCTTGAGCACTGACTATGCAGATATGATGGCTGGCATGGAGGCAGCCACACTGCAATCATGAAAGAGTGACACTAACATTCTGTTAATGGTAAGATAGAGAGGGGGTGACTTCTGAGTCACTGATGATATTGTTGGGCCACCAGATCATCTCTGGACTTCCCATCTCTCACATCATCTTTGAACATTAAACATTAGGTGCCTTTGTAATTTAAGCCACTCTTAGTAGAGTTTTCTGTTACTTCAGCCAAGCACATAACTAACTGGTACAGCCTTCAAGTCTCAGTTAAAACTCCTCTGTCCTTAGCTAGTTCCCCGGCAGACGTGGGTCTCTGCCCCTGACACCCTCTTCACCCATGAAAACAGCCCCTGAGCTGTGGTTCTCTGTCTGCCTGACTGGCTCATCCGTGTTTAGTTTGTGAACAGCTCTGGGGCCAGCCTCTGCCCTTTCTTCTCTGTGTACCCTGAGCCTGCACACAATGGGCCCTCAGACACCGCAGGGAACTCGCCCCCCACCCGCCACGGCCAGAAGCCCTCAGCTCTCAAGGAGCCTTTGGGGTCACTTTGGCCCAAGCATTGCATCCAGCCCTGGGGGCCTCAACAGCCTCTTCAGCTGGTGTGTGAGGTCCCTGGCAAGCAGCACCTCCCAGCTGGCAGCTCTCACCTCCCAGGGGTCCTCCAGTGCTGAGCTGTCAACGGATTGTCAGCCTGGTCTCTCCCATGATGGCCCTGGGAGGCCGTGATGCAAAGAAAGGAGGCCATGAGCTGTGTTTCAGGGAGACATGGAAACGGCAGTGATGGACACAACCCGTTCCAGAAGGAGCGAGGTTCTCTGCATATTCTGAAAAGACCTCTAGTGTGCCAATGGGGAAAGGGTCCCCCAAGGCCCAAAGGAAGGTGTCCCCAGGGACGGTGGGTGGCAGAGGCTCCTGGCCTCCCCTGTGGCAGCTCTAGACACTGGCCCTTGTGGTCACATGAGCATGACTCTGCCAAGCAAAGCAAGAGAAAGGGATGTGGGGCCAGGGGAGCTGGGCGGGTGGTGGTGCCGGCCAGCAGAGGTCCCCTCTCTCCCTTCTGTGCGGATGGCCTCTGGCACTCTCCTGACGGCCACGTGCAGTTCCCATGGCTTGGGCACTCCCTGCATGCGGCCGCGTGTGGCGCTGGGTGGCTGAGCCCCTATCACGTGGACAAGCCACATCGTGCAGCTTCCCAGAGTGCAAGCAGCAAATCTGGGTTTGCTGCCTATCTCCACACGTCCTTGCTACAGCCAGTTACCTCCCTTCTCTGAGCCTCAATCTTGTCCTCCAAAATGAGGATTAATTTGGAAAACATGGGTAGCCCAGCCTGTAGCAGGCCCCCAACAGATATTGTTTGAGTCCGTTTGGATCTTCAGGCTAGACTAGAGTCTTACAGTATTATCTGGAAGTTCTTCCTTGAAGCTAGCCTAAATCCTAAATACTCCTGCTGTTCCAGGTGCTCCATTTACCCAGCTGGAAGAAACAGTCAGAATTTTTTTTTTCTTTTGGTGAGGAAGATTGGCCCTGAGCTAACACCTGTGCCAATTTTCCTCTATTTTGTATGTGGGACACTGCCACAGCATGGCTTGATGAGTGGTGTGTGGGTCTGCAACCGGGAGCTGAACCTCTGAACCCCAGGCCACTGAAGAGGAGTGCCCATACTTAACCACTATGTCACTAAGCCAGCCCCCAGAATTTTTTTGATAGCCAGTAACGGAAAACCCAAAGTGGCTTAAACAAGCAACAAAGCAGGAGAGAATGATTTATGTAACTACGAAGTCTAAAGGCAGATAGCTTTAGGCAAGGCTGTACCTGGGTGCTTGATGCCATCAGCAGGAATCTTCTCTCCCAGCCTCTGGGCTTGGCTTACTCCCCTCTGTGCTGCTATCCTACTCAGGTGGGCTTTCTGTTTATGAAAGCAAAATGGCCACCACCGGTCACAGGCCAGTCCCATGGCCCCTCAGCAGCCCAACAGAAATAGAATTTCTCTTCCCCCAGGGTTCCAACCCTAACTGCTCCCTGTTCTCCAGGTGGGGGATGGAGCAGGGCCAAGGGTTCAACTGCCACACTCTCTGTACCTGGTTTCCTGGGGTGAGCCTGCTGTATGGGCTTCCACACCCCATTGTTTCCTCTTTACAAGGGATTCATGGCCGCACTTCTTCCCTCCTCTGTCTCATTTCTAAGCCCCACTTCCCTTGTATCAATGAGGAGTGGGACTTCCTATTGGAAGTCAGGATTTGGGGTCCACTCTCAGCTTCATGGCCTGCTTTTGGTGTCCCGTTATAATCATTTATTCAGTCCACAAATGTCCACTGAGCGCCTACTGTATGCTACTCTGAGTTTTCAGATCCTAGTTGTTCCATATAGAGGGCATCACCCAGGAGCCTTCCAAAGGAAATGAGTTTTGTCCAAAAGCTAGCTTCCAGACTCTCTCTGCCACCAACTGTGTGGCCTGTGTGTCCCCTCTCTGGCCTTCTGCTTTCTTTTTTTTTGTTTTGTTTTGTTTTCCCTAGGAAGATTAGCCCTGAGCTAACTACCGCCAGTCCTCCTCTTTTTTGCTGAGGAAGACTGGCCCTGAGCCAACACCCGTGCCCATCTTCCTCTACTTTGTATGTGGGACACCTACCACAGCATGGCATGCCAAGCGGTGCCATGTCCACACCCGGGATCCAAACCCGCGAATCCCGGGCCACCAAGAAGGGGAACTTGCGCACTTAACCGCTGCGCCACCGGGCCAGCCCCATGGCCTTCTGCTTTCTTATCTGCAAAGCCGGGCGCTGGGGAAAATGAGGTCCTGGACCCCCCCTCAGCTCTGACACACTGTGGTTCAGTCTTAGAGCATGTCTCCAGCTGTGAGGCAGCCCATGAGCATCATGCACAGTGACCACAATGCTCCAAATGCTGGGCTGTGACGAGTCTACAGTCACACAGTTGCACATCGAAATCCTCCCCCTTCGGGCTGTCGAGGGCACCCAGGGCGGAGGAGGATCTGGGGCTTTCTAGGCCTGTGAGGACTCTGGGCTCTGAGTTCCTGTGAGCTTGCCCAGTCCTGCTGCTGTGACAGAAAATCTCTTCTCGGGTGTTGGGGACTCCTAAGCCCGCCCACCACAGATAGTCAAGCTGTGGACTCTGAAAGGGAAGGGCAGGGAGGCCATGGCTGATCCCAGGACTGCAGGAAAAGTAGAAAACTGAAACATCTTGCAATGCCAGAAAGTAGGAGGTGCTCTAAGAAATGATGGGGGTGCATGTAAGGCCACGGGAACTATCTGGAAGGACTCCTGATGGCCAAATCTGGAAAAGTTTGAACAATAAAATAAACAATGATCTAATAGGTCACGACCCACTTAATAAAACAAGAATTCATAAGTCCTTTCTGAATAAATAGGAAAACTCTTCCTTTTAGTAGACTTCCAACTAATAGATGGAGAAGGAGAGAAGAAATCGAAAATCCCTACTTGCCAAGTATCACCATAATAATTGTTTTAAGCAGAGATCACCAAGAAATGCTAACGTGAGTGGATGAAAGTATAACGAGAAACAGAATATGTAGTCAAATTATCTCCTCACAAGATATTAATTTGTTTGTCACTCCTTACTCCAACAGTGAGAAACCTGGCTTTCATTATCCACCATACATTTACTTATTTGCTTAGTTCTAGACCACACATAAAGTAGTTTCAAAAGCTAACCCGTATCCTCACGAAAAACAAATCAATTGAATATTATATTTGTGAATAGTTCTTTTTGTCCTTGGCCTTGGAGTATGTGGTTTGAATACACTGTTATCTGAAGTTACTGAGGTTTGTTCCCCAGCACCCCCACTGGGGTTATGTTATTCATTGTGTCATTTCCCTCATCCCATTCCCTTTCCCCCATTTTCCCACCATGCTTACCCCATTCCTCCTAGGTACCCAAGCTTATGAGTTTCCTGTGTTGTGTTGTGTTGTTTGTTTGTTTGCACAATGCAGCAGATGCATATACTTTCTTATTTATCCTTCCTTCCTCTTATAGATACTCATTTGCACTTTGATTTTCTTGTTTAACAATTAGTTCGGAAAATATTCCATATCAGTTCATAGAGATCTTTCTCATTCTTTTTTTTACAGTTATGTGGTCCTCCATTGCGTAGCTGTGTCATGTACCATAGTTTATCCAACTGCTCTTCTCTGTTTAAGCATTTAGAGTGCTTCAAATATTTTCCAATGATGGGCAATACTGCAATGAATAACCTTGTGCATAGCACTTGTGTATCACTGGAGGTGAATCTTCAGGGTAAATTGCCAGAATGGGGATTACCAGATCAAAAATTAACTGCATTTGTTGTTTTGTTAGAATTTGCTAAATTTCCCTCAAAACATCCCACCATCAATATATGGGAGTGCCTATTTCCCCACAGCCCGCTACCAGAATGCACTGCCATGCTTTTAAATTTTTTGGCAATACATAGAAGACAAATAGTATTTAAGTGTAGTTTGAATTTGCATTTCTCCACTTATAAGTGAGGTTGAGCATCATTCCTTATGTTTAAGAGCCATTATTATATCTTTGTGTGAATTGTCTGTTCATATATTTAAAAATTTTTTCAATAAGGTTTTTGATTCTTTTCTCCTTGATTTTTAAAGAACTATTTATATATTATAGATATGAGGGCTTTATTTGAATGGCACTAATTTTAAGCCACTAAAATATTAAATTTAAACAAAGCCTCTCTCCATCTTTCATCTTCAACTTATATCTTAAACAGAGAAGAAACAAAACGCAGGCAGCTTTCTAAATTTGTCTATGAAATCCGGTCGCAGTCATTTTGATAATGCTGCTCACCACATTCCTTTCTTCACTTCCTCTTTGTCTGGGATTGTTACTTGAATTGTTCCATAACTGCGTGTTTTATCTGCCTAATTGTTTTATTAGTACTTTGAAGATAGAAGTAATATAATTTTGTATACCTATGGTGCCTGCCACAGGGCAGACATAGTGGATGCTCAAAAAATATTTGCTAAGGTGTAAAGGAGACGAAAGGAAAACACCGAACTTGGTTATTCTTTACATATAAAAATGAAGGCGAGAATACAAATTCACCTTTATTTATGGACTTTTAGGCAATTGAAAGAAGCATGGTAAAAACATATGATAAAAAGTATAATGTAAATTAGAAGAAAGAAGGTTGACGCAAAGGAAAAACCAAGGTAGGACTATCCAGTCGGACCTCGGTATCCGCGGGTTCCGCATCGTCAGATTCAACCAGCGGCGGATCGTGTACAGCACCACTACGGCTAGGTTTGTTGAATCCGCGGATGCGGAACCTGAGATGTGGAGGGCCCGCTAACGAACTTGAACGTCTGCGGAGTTTGGTATCCTCGAGGGATCCTGGAACCAATCTCTGGGGGGAGATACCGAAGGATCACTGCATATTACAGATAGGAATAAGGCTAATGCACAAAATATATAACTTGATGATCTATACATTTGCTGAGACTGGAAAGTACAAGTTTTTGCTTAATAGAGCGCGGTGAAGACAGTGATGAAACCAGGATTGCTTACTTTAAGATCAGTTTGAGGTTTCAAGCCTAGGGGTGAAGGTGTATGTGTCTTTTTTTAAAAAAGATAGTATGACTTTCAGATTCTTCAATAATAAATTGCTTTCTTAATTTTAAACAGATGTTTAAAGGGCAAAGGGTGAATCTGATGTACAACAAAAAACTATCCATCAAAGAATGAGAGAGAACAAGAGAGATTCTGTTCCACTCTTGGCTTCCTTAGGCCTTTTTAGAATATTGCCCATGAACCCCATCTGTGCCAGCTTCTGAATCTTGGCAACTTGTCTCTGGTTCGACTCACATCCCTGCTTTTCTTTTATGGAAAACAGCAGTCTAAAACCAAGGATTCCCCAGGAGGAGGGTGCCAAGCCATGTGGTCCCCGGGGGGATGGGAAGTTTCCCATGCCCCATGACAGTCCGGCAGATGGACCCTACATAAAGACCAATAGCTACCCAGCAAGCCAAAAAGAGAACATAAATGATTATTAAAACTAATTTTTACTGTGGTGCTCACAGGGAAAACAGGTTTGGTCTCTGCATGCTGAAGGTCTGGCTTCGGCACAGCAACACACCACCCCCAGGGCACTGTAATGCCCTGCTTTAGTCCTCCTGGGTTCCTAGCTTTCATGCCTCCCTTACTGCAAGCCTACTCAGAGCCTTTAATGTGCAGTTCACGTGCAGCATGACTTTCTAAAGGAGAATGTTATATAAAGGCTTTTCCAAGTGTATCTTGGAATATGTGGGGATGTTTGCATAGACCAGTAAGTCTCAAACTTTAGCGTGCAGTGGAATCCCCTGGAAGGATTGTTAAAACGCAGTGCTGCCCTACACTGACTAGAGTTTCTGATTCAGTAAGTTGCTGGTGGGGCCCAAGAATTTGCATTTCTAACAAGTACACAGATGCTGCTGCTGCTGCTGCTGTTGCTTCAGGGACCACTTTGGAGACCACTGGCCTAGGTATATGGTACCCAAACCATTTTTGTTTAAATATATTTTCAGGGGTCCTTTATATCTTTCAACTCCCAACAAGAGGCAAACTAAAATATGGTCTCACCTTGCTGGAATTTTTTCTTGTTGTCATTATTTTCAAAAGTGTAGACCAAGAGCTACTAAAAATCCATTGAGAATCTCCGGGGACCCACAGGTTGTGTTATTATTGCATTGGTGTATATACTGTGACGATGTCTGTGTTTGTAACAGCAAAGAAACATTGACTTAGGGTTGACTTATGACTGAATCATTGGTGTTCCAGCGATTCAGGTTTCGTCCCACTGGTGATTCATTGAAGGAAACCTTAGTTTTCTTATAGATGATGAAGATGTTTGCATCAGGAGGTACACATGGTACAGGTGTGTGTTTGTTTGGGTTTGTTATTTATTTCAGTTTTTTAAGTTTTTGGTCCTGTTAAAACAGTGTTTAGGAAAAAAAACTCTTCTAAGCACTTCTTGGAGGTGCTGACATTTCTTCGTGGCCGTGATTAAAGATGGGAGATGGTGGATATATCAACAAAGAACTCTTAGAGCCGTAAATCCTGTGAATTAAGTACCAAACCTAATTTACAAAGCAAATTTAGATCACGGGTACCTGCATAGATCGTAGATGGTCCCTTTCTGCTCTGTCCAGGAGTGGTTTCAGGCCAAGCAACCCCATACCAGCCTTTTTATTAAACATACATCTCTTTGCCCTGGTCTTGGGTTGGAAGAGGGAAACCAAAATTGAAGTTTAATATTTATTATTATGCGTGATCATCAATAATAATCCAGGTTCATATTCATTATTCAAAAATTCCTGGAACCTGATAGGTTTCAGAATTAAGAATTCAAAATTTCTTGCACTCTAGAGTGGTAAACAGCAAACACATTTCATAATATGCAACACCGCTAGCATGGTTCAGAACAGCACCTGATAAATAAATGCATTAACATTTCTGCAGGAAAATATGTGAATAGTCACAGTAAGTGGCATAAAGAAAGACAATGAGCAATTTTATAGTAGTTTGGTTTTGCTATCAAGTGAGTTCAAGTCATATTTTTTCTTTTACTTTCAAAAACAGCTTTACTGAAATATAATTCACACACCATAAACTCCATCACTTTAAAGTGTACAATTCAGAGGTTTCTAATATATTCACAGAGCTGTGCAAACATCACCACTATCTAATTTTAGAATATATTCATCACTCCCCATTTCTCACTCCCCTTGCCCCCGGAAACCACTAATCTACTTTCTGTCTCTATGGATTTGCCTATTCTGGACATTTTATATAATTCAGCACTTCATATAATTCACAGAACAATATGTAGCCTTTTGAGTCTGCCTTCTTTAACTTAGCATAATATTTTCAAGGTTCATCCATGTCATAGCATCTATCAGTATTTCATTCCTTTTCATTGCTGAATAATATTCCACTGTATGGGTATATCACATTTTGTTTATCCATTCATCAGTTGATGGACATTTGGGTTCTCTACCATTTGCTTATTATGAATAATGCTGCAATGAACAATCAGGGACAAATTTTTGTGTGAACATACTGGTTTATACCTCAGAGTGAAATTGATAGGTCGTGTGGTGACTCTGTTTAACATTTTTGAGGAACTGGGAAAATTTTTCCGAAATGGCAGCACCATTTTACATTCCCGTCAGCAAGGAATGATGGGTCCAATTTCTCCTCATCTTTACCAATACTTCTTATTGTTCATCCTTTTGATTATAGCCATCTCAGTGACTGTGAAGTGAGATTTCACTGAGGTCTTGATTTTTTTAGTTCCCTGGTGGCTAATGATGTCAAACATCTTTTCATGTACTTATTGGGCATTTCTATATCTTCTTTGGAGAAATATTTATTCAAATCCTTTGCTCATTTTTAAACTGGGTTATTTGTCTTTTTATTGTTGAGTGGTGACAGCTCTTCATGAATGTTCCTTGCATTATTGCAAGCTTTTGGTTAATTTTCAGAGTTCTCAAAAAGTTGATGTCACAATTTTTGTCAGTATTCTCATTGCTTTTGTGGAGGAGCTGATTTTCAGAGCTTGCTGTTTTCCCTTCCAGAAGTGCTTCTCAGGTCATAGTTTATGGATTATAGAAAAATTTTCATTTTTTCAGACCTTTTGTGAATTGTAGAATTATGGATAAGGTTTTCTTTGAATATAAATCATGCCTTTATTTTTTTTTTAGCACATTCAACTTTTTAGTGTACGTGTAATCTGAATAAAGTAGACGACAAAAGTGTATGACTGAAAACACAATTTGCTTAAAATTCAATAAGAAAATACTGATGAGGAGGTGGTACTTATGCGTGAGGACTAAATTTTTATGTTGATATTGTGTTGTATCATTGTTATAATACTACTTGCATCGGAAGAAAAAATAATATTACTACTGATTTGTACTTATTTTATATTAGGAAACACTTGATAGTTTCTCATAAGAACAAGCCAAACCAAAATGTTTTGGTTTGTACTGGCAGAAAGTAAAGCCAATATAAAAACAGCTAACGTTGTAACTCTTCTATAAATTTACAAGTTTCATTGGAAACTATCCTGTGTTTTGATATTTTCTGCCCTTTAAAAATACAAGATGTTTTAAAAATATAGCTTAATTATAAAAATTCATTGAAAAGCTATCATATTTTAAATACTAAACTGTTAAGAACTTCAAACAACCATGTTTTGCTTGTAGATTTTAGATGTCAGAAGAGGCTACCGGGAACAGGCTTGCCAGCAATAGAGAAGACTCAGGAGCCCTAGAAGCCAGTATTTATTGAGCATGTTCTGTATGCACTGCTTTATATCTCTCTTGTCATCTCAAACATGTGTTTGTACTGATCTAGGCAGATGGAAGTAGTCAATAAAATACACTAAGTTCCTACCCTGAGGAAAAAAATCTGCCACAATGTCAGATAAGTACTAGGAAAAAAAAAAAAAAAAGAAAGCAGATAGCATGGCTAGAGAAATGTGATGTATGTTGGTGGAAGGTGCTGTGTATAATAGGATGGGTCAGAGAAGACATCTCTGAGTAGGTGACATTTTGGAGACTGTGTGAAGTGAGAGATTGGGCCCTATAGACATCTGGGAAGAGATTATTCTAGGAAAAGGTAACAAGAACAAAGCTTCTGATGAATAAATGAGAAGGAATAGGATATATTAGAGTATATGAAGAAGTCGTTTGGTTTAAAACTAACTCTGCCTGACCTTGTTTTTCCAAAAAGTTGACATGGCCTGTTGAGCATGCATTGTATCTCTACTTTAAACATTTTATAATTTCTCAAAGACAAGCATGATGCCCTTAAAGATAGGGATTTAGCTTCCCCCATATTGACATTTCTTTAAGGATAAGCATCTCTTCCTAGAACCTAAGGATTAGTTACTGACCTACTGTGTTCACCTTGTGTGCACTGACCTGCCGTGCTGGTAGAAGTATCCTGTGACTGTTGTAAAAAGGACATTCTTGTCATGTGTGGTGTATGCACTTTGTTCCAAGATGGTATATAACCACTCTGTATAGCCGAATTCCTTGGGAAAGGGAGCCACCCAGCTATAGTCCTCAGACCTGGCTCGTATAATAAACTCACCCTGATTTTGATTTATAGATCGATTATGGATTGCTTGCACCAAAAGTTCTGAGGTTGGAATGTATTTGTCACCTTACATGACACTGCTTTTACTCCAAGACCAGGGAAAAAGATGCACCTTCAAGAAAAAGATGAATGTGGGGTTACATGGCCTGAAAACATTCATAGACACCTAGAGCAAGCAGGGGAGACCCATGAAGATACCTTTTGATCTGAAGTGGGTTTGTAACTTAACTTACATGGTTGGTACTCAACTTGCAGGATTCACGTCTCAGAGTTCTTCAGTGGCATTTCCACCATCCCTAATCTCAATCATGGCCACAAAGTAACTTAAGTGCCTCCAAGGAAGTGCTTAGAACTTGAGGTTTTGGTTTTTTTTTACTAAAGACTTTTCTTAGTCAGAACAAAAATACCTATAAGGCTTAAGACATAAATTAAAGTGTGATATAAGATCAACAGAGAGTACAGTTTTGACTGATTATAAATCCCATCTTTCATATTATAAAAAAAATCATGTTTTTGAAAACAATAGATGCTTAAATAAATTTTAAACCCTTAGGGAATGTTCTGATGATTTGGTTATGAAATCTATGGTGTCATCTAGTGGTAATTCATTCTAATTTCAACCAAACATCCCAGAGGGTTATGCGAAATCATTAGAAAACATGACTAAGCAAAGCTCCTCCACATTAAGTGGCTAATTACAGTCACCACTCTTGAAATAATTATAGGTTCAGAGGAAGTTGCAAAGGTTACGTTACTGGCTCTTAGTTAATATCAGCCCTGATGTTGGTCCCCTGCAGTGAACCTAGCACATAAGGGTTAAAACTAAAAGCACACATTCCCAGCTCCCTCGTTCTGTAGTTACACTCATATGGAAATGGTTGCTTCTTTGACCCCTGACTCCCTAAGCTTTACAACCAAATAGAAGTTACAAATTGTTAAAGACCAGATGGCCTCATGCTGAGCTCCCACTAAAGTTGTGGCTAATCACAGGAACTTGAAGTTCTTTTACAGAGAAACTAATGTCCGGAGAATATCAAGAAACTGAAGCTTCCCCTGCCCAACTCGTTGGCTTCCTGACATCAGAGTCTCCCTTCCACCATGGAGACAAACAGCCAAGGACGCTCATCTGAGAAATCCTTCGTCTCCTCCACTGGAAGCAGCCCCAGACACAGGCCAATGGGAAAGTGCTGACCAAGGAGTCCATGGCCCATCTCCCCTACCTAAAACCCCAAGTAAAAACCTCTACCCGTTTCCTAATGGGGTGCTAGAAAATTTTGAGGCACTAGCCCTTGCTTTGCTCCCTCTGCCTGGCAAAGTAAAGCCTTTCCTTTTTCACCCAAGAGTCTGTTCTCATTATTTAAATTGGTGTCCAGATCAGAGACTGAACTTTCAGTAACAATTATACAGGGAGGACTGTGTACCCTACATTTATTTCCCTCTATGGTTACATTTTATGTAACTATAGTACAATAGTACTATTATGAATAGTATTATATTATGTTATATTATAAATACAGTACAATATCAAAACGAGGATGTTGACATTGGCACAATGTGTGTTCTGTGTCACTTTATCACGTGTAGATTTGTGTAACCACCGACACAATCAAGATACTATTCTATCACCCCAAATATCTTCCTTGTGCTACCCTTCTATATTGACACTCACCACCATCTTACCTATCCTACCTAACCTCCGGCAAACCCTAATCTGTTTTCCATCTCTATTAATTTGTTATTTTAAGAATGTTATATAAATGAAATCATATAGTATGTAACTCTTTGAGATTGACTTTTTTCCCCACTTAACATAATTCCCTGGAGATTCATAAAAATTATTGTGTATATCAATAGTCCATTCCTTTTTACCACTGAGTAGTATTCCATTGTGCGGATATACAGTCCTGCATCACTTAATGATGGGGATATGTTCTGAGAAATGTGGTTTTCTCATTATGTGAACATCATAGAGTATACTTACACAAATTTAGGTGATATAGCCTACCACAAACCTAGGCTATATGATACTAATCTTGTGAGACCACCATTGTATATGCGGTCCATCATTGACTGAAATGCCATTATGTGGCGCATGACTGTACTAGAGTTTATTTGATCATCCACCTGTTAAAGTATATCTGGCTTATTTTACTTTTTGGCTAGTACAAATACAGACCAAGTGAACAGTCACGTGAAGGCTTTTTATGATTGCTTTTCCATTTTTCTGAAATAAATGTCCAGAAGTATGATTGATGTGTTATATGAGGGGTATATGTTTAGTTTTTAAAGAAATTGCCAAACCGTTTTCAGAGTGGTTGTACCATTTAAATTCCCACCAACAATGTATAAGTGATCCAGCCCCTCTGAATTTTCATCAGTGTTTGGTATTATCACTATTTTAAAATTTTACCTATTATGATAGGTATATAGTAATAACTCCCTGTGGTTACAATTTGTATTTCCTTAATGTCTAATGATATTGAACACCTTTCCATGTGCTTACCTGCTGTATGTATATCTTCTTCAATGATATATCTCTATATGTCTTTTGCCCATTTTCTAATGAATTATTTTTTGCTGTTGAATTTTGAGAGTTATTTATATATTCTAGATATGTCTTTTGTACTATATGTGGTTTGCAACATTTTTTCCCAGTTATTAGATCTTCTTAACAGGATCTTTCACTGAATAAACATTTTAAATTTTTATGAGATCCAATTTACCAATAATTTCTTTTGTGGATCATGCTTTAAGTGTCATGTCTAATAACTCGTCACCAAGCCCTACATCCTAAAGATAATAGAACTATGTTTTCTTTTATCTTGTTTGTGATTCATTCAGTTTCTTGAATCTGAGGTTTATGTCTTTTGCCAAGTTTGGGAAATTTTCAGCCATTATTTCTTCAAATACGTTTTCAGCCCTGATCTCTTTCTCCTCTCCTCCTGGGATTCTGATTACATGAATGTTAGATTTTCTGTATAGTCCCACAGGTCCCTAAAGCTCTGTTCACTTTTGTCAGTCTATTCTCTCTGTTCAGATTGGGTAATTTGGGTTGTTCTATCTTCAGGTTTGCTGGTTCTTTCCTCTGCCCCCTCCATTCTGTTGTTGAGCTTATCCATTAGGGTTTTTATTGAGGTTATTGTATTTTTCAGTTCTGAAATTTCCATTCGGCTCTTCATTTGGGGGTCTTAAAATTCTTGTCATATAATCCTAACATCTGTGTTATCTTGGTTTTGGTGTCTGTTGATTCAAGTTGAGGTTTTCCTGGATGTTAGTAAGACAAGGGATTTTTGTTTGACACCTGGACATTTTAATGTTCTGTCGTGAGGCACTGAATCTTACTTAAATCTTCTGTTTCAGTAGGCTGTCTTTGACATTGCTCTGGTGGGGGAAGAGGAATCCTGCTTTATTACTGCTAAATGGAAGTGAAGTCCAGGTTCCATTGACATACGGGATGGATGGGGGAAGGGCTCTTCTTCCCCAGCTGGTGCAGATGGGTGTTCCAGCCACATTAGGCTTTCATTGATATCACCCTGCCTGGGAAAGGAAGGAGTGTCTTGTTCCTGTTCCCCACATGGCCTCCACTGACATGGCAAGGGGGCGGCCTTGTTGCCACCACACAGTAGTGAAACATCCTGACTCTCCACTAGACCTCCTCTGACCCCACCTCAACAGGGAGGAGAAAGGTCCCTCTTGACTGGTGGGGGTGGAAATCTAGGCTCTTCCCTCAGCCTTTGTTGATGGGGGTCAAGAGGGGCTGGAATTTTTTGCTGTAATATATGGCTGGAGTAGGGAAATTATTGTTAAAAAGTATCTGTCTTGTTTTGGGGGGGGGGCCTTTTTTTTTGTCTGTACCTGCTGGGGCTTCCAAGTTTCTAGCTTCTCCATTACCCATTTTGAAAGCAAAAAGTAAACTCAAGAAACATATGGCTATGTTGCTTCTCAGATCCCAAGGTCCCTAAGCAGTCTTATTTTCCTCCCCTGTTTTCAGAGTTTCCTTATGTTTCATATATAAGATGCAGGAGTTTTTACTGTTTTTAGTGGGAGGAGTGGGGAAAGTGTATCTACTCCATATAGTCCGGAAATGGAAGTGGAAGTCAGTCACCACTTTAAAAAAACTACTTATTGATGTGAAGGCCACATAACAGAAAATGAACCATTTAAAAGTGAACAGTTCAGTGATGTTTTAGTATGGTCACAATGTTGTACAACCACCGCTTCTATGTAGTTCCGAAACATTTCCATTAGTCTAAAGTAAAACCCCTTACCTGTTAAGCAGTTCCTCCTTACTCCTCACTGTCCCCAGCCCCTGGCAACCACTAATCTTCATTCTGTCTCCACTGATTAATCTATTCCCTAGATCTCACATAAATGAAATTGTACGATATATGATCTTTTATGTCTGGCTTCTTTCACTTAGCATAACGTTTTTGAGGTTCATCTATGTTGTAGTGTGTATCAGTACTTCGTTCCTGAATAATCTTCCATTGTATGTACATATCACAATTCGCTTATCCATTTATCTGTTGATAGACCTTTGCGCTGTTTCCACCTTTTGGCTGTTATGAATAGTGCTGCTGTGAACATGTGTGTTCATGTACTTGTTCGAGTATCTGTTTTCGGTTCTTTCGTATATATCTAGGAGTATAATTACAGGGTCATGTGGTAATTATATATTTAACTTTTTGAGGAATGAACTGTTTTTCACAGAAGCTAAACCATTTTACATTCCTAGCAGCAACGCACAAGGGTTCCAATTTCTCCATATCCTCACCAACATTCGTTATTTTCCATTATTTTAAAATTATAGTCATTCTAACGAATGTGAAGTGGAAACTCATTGTGGTTTTGATTTTCATTTCCCTAAAGACTAATGATGTTGAACATCTTTTCATGTGCTTGTTGGCCATTTGTATATCTTTTATGGAAAAATGTCTATTAAAGTCCTTTGCCTATGTTTTAATTGAATTGTTTCTCTTTTGGTTGTTGAGTTATAGGAGTTCTTTATATACTCTGGATACTTTGTCAGATGTATGATATGCAAATATGTTTCCCATTCTGTAGGTTATCTTTTCACTGTCTTGATAATGACTTTTGGTACATAAAAGTTTTTCATTTTGGTAAAGTCTTAATTTATCTGTTCTTTGTTTCATCGCTCATGGTTTTGGTGTCATATCTAAGAATCCATAACTAAAACCAAGTTAATTAAGTTTTATTCCTCTAAGAGTTTTGTGATTTTTAACTGTTAGACTGCTGATCCATTTAGAGTTAATTTTTGTATATAGTGTGAAGTAGGGGTCCAACTTAATTCCTTTGCATGTGATTATCCAATTGTCTCAGAGTTGTTTGTTGAGGAGACTCTTCTTTCCCCATTAAGTGGTCTTAGCACTCTTGTCAAAAATCAATTGGTCATAAATGTATGTGTCTATTTCTGGACTCTCAATTCTGTTTCATTGGTCTATACATTTATCCTTATCTCTGTTACCACACTGTGAGTCACTTCTTTTTATACAAAAGTATTTTTACTCTGTTTAAGAAATATAAAAATAAAATTTTCATTACAAATAATTGTTTATGAAGTTGGTTCAAAGATCATGGATTGAATACATGCTACATCTCCTTCTTATCAAAATCTCTAGAAATGACATAAATAAATTAATTACTTAATAGATAACTAAGCTCAAAAATAAGGAGAATCAGAGATATGGTGAATCAGAAACTATGAAGAATGACTAAGAAAAGAAAGAATCTGGGATTTAATTGTAAATGTACTCCTCTGTGGTCATAACACTGATGGGACTGTCAGCGAAGAGGGCACACGCCACTCTCTTCCAAAGCAGGCTACCCATGGAGATCTAGCAAATAGTCTAGGAGAGATTTTCAAATATTGAGATTAGCGTACAAAGAAGTATCATCAGATATCTGAGGAAAGCCCCTACCATCGAAAAAAATGGCAGAAGGTATACTGGGATAAATAGAATTAATAGGGCAATTTGAACAGAATTTAGAATAAATAATAATTAATGTATTTGGAGTTATGTAAAGGATTTATAAAAAAGAATCAGCCCAAGTTTATGCAAACAAAGATTGGCTCAGTAAAATCAAAAGTCAGTTGATTACCTTAGTGGCATTTTGGGGCTAGGTAAAAAAAATAAAAAATTGTAGCATTTATAATTCATATCAAAGATTTCCCTAAAATACAGTACAAAAGGACAAAATATAGACAATATGAAAGGAAAGGTCACCGAAGACAAATTTTCCACTGTCTATACAAATGGAAAAGATATACAAGGACAAAAAGGTTACAACTAAATAGCCACAATTCTTAGATAATAGAAAAACACTTCCCAGAATTTAAGAAAAACATAATTTATCTCATCAAAAGGGTCCACTAATTGCTAAGCAGAATCCATTAGTTAAAATCCCTTACATATCAATATGGAAGAAATTTACTAAAAGTTCTTGAGAGATCTCCAACAAAGAAATAAAAAAAGAAGGTTAAATAAACAATAGCTAAGCTAACAATGGACAATCTCAAAATTTTGTAGGAAAATATCCTTGAACATAAAATTCTATACCTTAGCCAATTATCCATCAACTGTGGTGGCAAAATAAAGAGATTTTCATTTAACCCCAAGACTTAGACATTTATATCTCAGAGACTCTCTCTAAATCAATTACTACTGGATATGCTGTATTAAAAAATAAATTGAAATTTCAGAGTAATAAGTAAGATACAAAGAACAATGTAAGCAAAGAAATCAGTAAACATATTATTAGTTCTAAACAAATTCTTTAACAAAATTTTAAATTAAATTCTGCAGAAAATGAAAGTACTAATATGGGAGGCTTGTAGTTTTGAAGTGAGGGTGAATGAAGGAAACTATTAAAGTCCTTATTTGGCTTGAGGGCAAGAGGTGAATACAGTTAACTCTAGAAATTAACTTTAGGCTGAGTAATGGCCCCCCAAAGGCATCCACATCCAAATCCCCCAAATCTATGAATATATTACCTTACATAGCAAAATGAATTTTACAGATGTGATTAAGTTGAGAATATTGACACAGAGAGATAATTTTTTAGATTATCCAGGTGGGCACAATGTAATCACAAGAGTCCATATAAGAGGGATTCAGGAAGATAAGAGAGAGAAGGAGATGTGACAACAGAAGCAAGATTCAGAGGGATGCAGGGCCGTGAGCCAAGGGATGTGGGAAGCCTCTAGGATGTTAGAAAAGGCAAGGAAACAAATTCTTCCTTAGAGCCTCCAGAAGTAACACAGCCCTGCCAACCCATTTTGTACTTCTGACTTTAAGAACTATAAAATAATATTTCTGTGTTGTTTTAAGCCATTAAGTTTTTGGTAATTGACAACAATAACAAAAGTAAATGAATACAGTAGCTTTAAATATTTGTGTTAAAATTTAAGGAGGACTCATGGAAGAATCAGAATAGAATATATATTTCTAAACCATTTAAGAAAAAAATGGAACAAATAAAATTTGGACAATGCAACAAATTACAGAAAATGGAAAAACAGGAAAAAAGAAAAAATACAGTCAACAGAGAGTCAAAACTTAAAATGTCAAGGTCAAATCCAAATATTGCAGTAAAAATAGTGACTATAAATGGGTTACACTCACTCGTTATAAAACAGAGATTCTCAGATGATTATTAAAAAACAAAAATAAAAACAAGCCAAATCCTTCTATTTGCTATATAAAGAGATACACCTAAAACAAAAAGTAGTGGACTTCCACTTTTGGCTGGGATGGAGTATTTGGTGCTGGACCAGCTCTTCAACTGTAAACAACTTGAGAACTGGACACTACATAGAAAACAACTGTTTTCAGACATTGTACAATAGATGATGCAGGACTCTGATTCCTCAGAGATGGGAAACAAATAAAATGAGGCCTACAATCACTCCAGTTTTCTACCTGGAGCCACTTTCTAAACTGTACCACAGAAAAGGAGAATTCAAGCAGAACACAGTAGTCTCTCTGAGTTGAGGAGACAGAGATTAGAGATGAGAGAGACTGAGGTATCGGGTATTGTGGGACAGAGTACTGGAGACAACCCTCTGAGTTTTGGCTCAAATCAAAAATGCACATGCATGGGGTGAGCAGATAACAAGGATGGACAGACAGCAACTACTGGAGAAAGAATAACTACCAAGGAGTTATAAACCAAACAAGAACTGAGCTTGCACAGTACTGCATGCTCCAGTTCTGACCAGCCAGAATGAAGACATCTTGTAAAACACTTGGGATATTCACTAGGGGTCCCAGAAAGTGTATGCCCTAAAAAAGGGCTAAACTATAGTAAAGGCTTTTCTAGATGTGCCTAAAGATGCTTAAAGAAAAGCTTAAAAAGGATCAATCTGACTGGTGAGTTAACTAATTGGTGATTCACTGTCTGCCAGAACAAAACTCAACACTTTTAAAGAAAGATAACAACACTCATTGATTCAACTATAAAATGTCAACAATGTTTAACATCCAATAAAAAATTACTAGACACGAAAGAAGAAAACTGTAATATATGAGGAGAAAAATTAATCAATAGAAAAAGATCCAGAAATGACAGAGATGATGACCGTTATAAATATGTTCAAAGATTTGAAGAAAACCATGACTGTAATAAGGAGATAAGTATTAACTATAAAAAATAACCAAAGGGCAGGGCCAGCCCCGTGGCCTAGTGGTTAAGTTTGACACACTCCATTGCAGCAGATTTATTTCCTTGGGGCCGACTGATACCACTCGTTGGTGGCCATGCTGTGGCAGCAACCCACTTACAAAATAGAGGAAGATTGGCATGGATGTTAGCTCAGGGCAAACCTTCCTCAAGCAAAAAGAGGAAGTTTGGCAATAGATGTTAGCTTAGGCTGAATCTTCCTCCTCAGAATAAACACATAAATTAAATTAAATAGCAACTCTCTTTAAAAAAAAAAAAAAAGAAAAATGACATAGGAATGCTGAAGAAAGAGAGAGAGAGCAAGAGTGAGAGTGAGCGAGTGTATGACAGAATTCCAGGCAAATAATAGCAATAAGGTAGTGGGTTAACAGTATGAACAAAATGTTATCTAAGGCAAAAAAGGGACAAGGAGAGAGACATCTTAACGGGATATGGAGCAATGTACCAAGAAGAAGGCTGTGAATTGTTATATATCACAATATCACTTCAAAATATCTTAAATAACAACCAATAGAAGTACAAGGAAATATTGACAAGTCACAGAGGGAGAATCTCATACACTTTTCACAGAAATCCACAAGTCAAGTAGACAAAGCATATGAAAGATACTGTGATTTGAATGAAAAGGTTATGGAGCCTGACAAAATACTTTGAACACGAATTGGGCCTCCATTTCAAGAATATAAAAGACAATTGTTAATATATGAGGCATATTCACTTCCTTCAGTGCAATGAATATTGAAATTTGTCAAATTAAAAAATATCCATTAGGGGCCGGCCTCATGGCATAGTGGTTAAGTCCACATGCTCCATTTTGGCAGCCTGGAGTTCATGGGTTCAGATCCCGGGTGCAGACCTACATGCTGCTCATCAAACCATGCTGTGGCGGCATCCCACATACAAAGTATAGATTGGTACAGATGTTAGCTCAGCAACAATCTTCCTTACACACACACAAAAAAGAAAAAATATGTACATTTATAAAATAGAAACCATCTTCTAAATGACTTTGAAGTTTAAAAAATTCAAAGTGTAGGGGCTGGCCCTGTGGCCGAGTGCTTAAGTTCTCGTGCTCCGCTGCAGGCAGCCCAGTGTTTCGTTGGTTCGAATCCTGGGCGTGGACATGGCACTGCTCATCAAACCACGCTGAGGCAGCGTCCCACATGCCACAACTAGAAGGACCCACAACGGAGAATATACAACTATGTACTGGGGGGCTTTGGGGAGAAAAATGAAAAAAAAATCTTAAAAAAAAAATTCAAAGTGTAAATTAAAAAAACCCTGAGGACTGAAACACTCTTGTTCACTACAGTCCACCATCCATAGAGTAGCCAGAGAGATACTTCAAAAATATGAGTCAGAGCATGTCACCTCCCTACTCAAAATCTTCCATTGGCTTCATATCACAACTGAAATAAAACCTAAGAATTTTAACCATGGCATTCCAGGTCCCTTCTGGGTATTTCTCTCCTTTCACTTTCCGCCTCACTCGCTGTATGTACTGCTTCCACACTGGCTTCCTTCCTCTGCTACAAGCAAGTCAAGCAAGTTTTTACCTCAAGGCCTTTGTACCTACTGTTCTCTATGCTCACTATGATTTCCTGCCAGATATTTTTTTAGATTCTTTCTCATTCTTGCTCAACTTTACCTCCCGAGAGGGACGGTTCAGTCCATCTACAATGAGAGTCGAATGTAAGTCCCATGGGGAAAAGAACTAGCTATTTGATTCACCCACTGTTGTACCCCCAGCAGTTAGAACAGTCCTTAGAAAACTCCAGATGCTTGCAAAATATTTGCTGAATGAATAAGTGAAAGACAGCATGACATAAGACCTGTGGAATGTGGCTAAAGTCACGTTTAGAAGAAATACTTAAGGTAATTCGTTTATTTGAAAACAGTAAAGACCAAAATTAAATCCAGTAACCTTTCAATTCAAGAAGCCAAATAAAGTAAAACAAAATAAATCCAAAGAAAGTAGAAAAAAAGAAATGAAAAGGAAAAATTAATGAAATAGGAAACTAAAGAAATAAGAAAATTTGCTCAATAAAAGAAAACCTAAGGTTAAGACCAAAGAAGTGGAAAAGAGTGCCCAGATATTCAAGTGAAAAAGGAAAAATCCACAAATAAACATCATCGAGAAAGAAAAATGGGACGTACCTCAGATACTGAAGAGATTTTTAAAAATTATGAGAATACTATATACCACATTATACCAACAGTTTTATAAAACATATATTACCAACATCAGCTCATCAAGTAGTAAAAAACCTGAATAGACCAAGATTCATATAAGAAGCTTGTGTGGTAGCAAAAGATATAACTCTGAATGTCCCAGATCCCCATAGTATTGTGGACAAGCTTTGCCCGTCTTCAAGCAACAAACAGATAATTCCCATTTATACAAATGTCCCAGAATCTAGGTAAATATAGAAAGCTACTCAATTTATTTTATGAAGGTGGGATAAACCCTGTGCCAAAATTAGATAAGAACTGCACAAGAAAACTTTAAGCCAATTTTATTTATGAACACATATGTGAGTAAAACATTAGTAAATTACATACTGCAGCCTACTTGGACTGTTCTCAGAAATGTAAGGATGGTTCTACGTTAGAAAATTATTATTATAATTTGCTATATTAAGTGAGGAAGACCGTTTGATATCTTAAGAGATGTTGAAAATCATTGAATAGAATCCAACATCAATTCACAAGTAAACACACACACACAGATCCACTTAACAGACAAAGAATACAAGAAATTTGTCTTGGCTTGAAAAATCATTTATAATAAAGACTAAAGCAAATACACCTATAGGTGAAACTTAGAAGCATCCCCATTAAAGTCACGAAAAAGAAAAGGACGACACTCTCTTCTCAACTATTCAACATTGTCCTGGAGGTTCTAAGAAATGCAATAAAATGAGTTGTAAAGATTGGAAGAAAAGAGAAAAAAACTGATGATAATGATGATCAATCTAGAAAAACAAAGTGAATCGAGTGGCAAACTGTTAGAACTCAGTGATGTTTGTGGCCCTAAGTATAATGTGGCTCCTGCCTCATTTCTGCCTGACTCGCTGTGGTCCAGTCAAACCAAAAGTCATTGGGTTTCTTGACTGTCCTTCTGTTGATGCTCAGTGTGGTCTGTGGACCAGCAGTATCAGTATCACCTGTGAGCTTGTTAAAAACAGAAACGTCAGGTTCCACTTCAGATCTATTGCCTTTTAATAAGAACCACCCCCCAGATAATTTCTGTGCACATTAAGACTTGAGAAGCACTGTCCTACACTGCTTCTCTTCTTGAGGACATTGCACATGATTTTTCCTTTTTCTGGGCTACTCTTGCCCATCGTACTAATTTCCCAACTGAAACATTTCAACTCAAATGCAAACTTCCCTGACATTTCAGACCAGGACAGGCACCTCCCATGGATTCTCTCAGAGCATTCTGTCCTGTTTCTTCATAGCATTTGTCAAAGATCATTCTTAAATGCTTAATTCTATGACTATTTGTTTAATGTCTGGCAGCTCCTCTGGACCATAAGGTCCTTGAGGGACCACATCTATCGTGTTCATTCTTTTTTCCAATATACAAGTCCTGACTTACAGTAGGTACTCAATATATCTTTGTAGAATGAAAAAATATAGTGGGAAGTCTGATCTACATGGCACCTTTCTCTTTGTTATGAAATGGACTTTTACTATCATGATAATTCAAACCTTGTTTCAATTATTTGGTTAATTCACTCAAGATAATTTAACCTGAAAAAATGTTCTTCATTATCCTAAACAAGGTTTTCTGCTTGTTTTTGCTTTAAGATATAGAAGTGTCAACTAGTGATTCGCAATCCTGGATGAACTTCAGAATCACCTGGAGCTTTGAAATATTCCAATGCCTGGGCCCCATCCCCAGAGATTTTGATTTCACAGCTCATGCACTGAGAAGAATGTTATGTGTGGCACTCAACTGGAAAAGCCATCCAAAGTAAAGTAAAACGAAATCAAATAATATTACCTTTCAATATTTATATAATTCAAGTAAATTATAAACTGGGGACCAAGGCAAAACTTATCTTAAGCTAAAGTTGCTAAATTGCAACTTAAAAAAGTTGAAGTAAAAAAGAATTATACAAAACTTCAGGGACCGTATCATCTGTGTGAGAAGTGCTAAATCATGATGTCTATGTCATATTATTTTATCTCCTTCCAGGAGGTGCTTTGTGTATATATATAGCTTTAACAGTCTCTGAATTATACAGTTGTTATTATTAACTTTTCCAGATATGTGATCAGTAGGCACTAAATGTCCAAGACTTTTCTGCGTCATTTAGATGACCCCCACAAAAAATCAAATTTCATGTTTTCACTCTTAAGTTACCATGTCTAAAACTGCTGGAAAGGCATATCAGAGCTTTCTCATCCTTTATGGAGGGAAATGATCCCAACTTTCTCACTGCGTTGTGTCAAAGCCACTAGCCAAAGACTACAAGAAATACACTTGTAATTAAGTTAGATTGATTTATTCAGTTCTCGGCAGCAGGGAGAACGCGCTCAGAAGGAACCATGGGGTGTGTCAGCAAGGGGGTGTAGGGGGGGCTTCCTATAAGGTTTGGGAATGTGTTGAGTGGTTCTAGGGAGAGATGAGGGTAGAGGGGCTGAATAACCAGAGATCAAACTTTTTTTTCTTTTTCAACACTTACGGGTCTCTGTCTGTTAACTCTACTATCTGAAGCCCCCGCAGGTCTGTTTTTATTTTCTAGTTTTCATCCATGTCATGAGGTTCCTTTATGTGCCTCGTTATTTTGGATTATGCCAGACTTTGCATCTGCAAAATATAGAAATAATCAGAGTCCTAAGAAGATGTAATCTTCCTCCAGGGTAGATTTACATTTGCTTCTGTCTGGCTCATTCACATTATTCCAAGTTTAGGCCTTGAGATATTTCGAAGCTTCATTTTCCGTGAGGGCCGTCAACTTTTGGTTCACCCTTGCTCCTAGGGTACAATCTCTCTGAAATAAAGAAAGAGGTTCATTAGATACACTTTGGTAGGTTCTGAACCTCGTTCTCTGCTCCTCAAGCCTTGTGAGACTGTTAAAAGCACCATTCAACCTTAGCCTCCTCCCCAGGGATTGGTAAATGATCCCTCCAGGCTTGGCAAATACCCCTAGAGGAAAAATGACCCCAGACTCCAGGCTTCCTTCCCATGCCTGTGTCCTCCACTGGCTTCCGGCTCACTATTTCTTCACTATTTTATTAGCGCTAAGATTCCATCAAGCAGTTTTAAAAACAAATTTATCTAGATTTTCTAGTTATCTTCAGTGGAAGGCTTGGCCTGCCATTCCTTCAGAAGCACAAGTCCATACAATATAACTTTCAAAAAAATCAATTATATCTTATTATCCTTAAAGTTCCTGCATAAAATTAGAAATCTAGATATGACATTTTTATGAACTCTTCTTACAAAGAATAACTTAGCATCCAGTGCCTCACTCTCCCAAACCATGATGGAGAAGCTAATTAGTTAGAGTCTTTAGAAGAGCAGTTTGCATTTCCTTAAAGGCAGAGTCAGTTTAGGAAATTTACCTTCTAGACACTTGTTACATCCCCAGGCTTCACAATGAAGTCAGCCAGTCCTATTTTCTCCTACTGGGTCCTCTTTAATTAATTTAGAATGCAGCTCTCAATTAGTGAAACATTAAGGCACTCATGAAGGGAAGTACCAGTTATAAACCTCCCCAAATTGAAGAAACAAATTTATTCATTTAGCTGTTGCTTTCACAAGACTGGCCACCAAAGAAGGCAGAATGTCAATGGGAATTTGAGAGACATTACTTCATTACAAATGGATCTCAGACCGTAATTGGTTTCCTTTTCCTAAATCATGTGTATCACACACGTCTGGTAAAAGAAGCGTTGTTTGCAGTCAATGCAATTTTGCCATTACAAAATCTGCAAAGGGACACAAAAACAGAACCCCTTCCAAACTTACAGTTGAAACGTAATATTTTTCTTTACGCACTTTCCTGCTAAAGTTAATTTAAATTTAAACTAAGCTAAAGGAAGTTTATAGTTTGAAGGAAAATGCCCAGTTGAAGCCAATGTAGCAGAGATGGAATTTTTCCAATCCAAAACCATTTTACAGTATGATTTAATGGTGACAAAACAGGAGTTCCCAGAAAAATATAATTTTTATTTCCCTTGCTGCAAGTGTTCATCCAGTTTGAATTGTTAATATCCCTGAACCCAGAGGAACATCAGGAAGAATCCTGAAAATAGGTGATTTTCTGGTTATTTTCCCTAGATGTGGCAGGCAAAAATGCAGCAGGATAGAAATGGGAGCAATCTGTATTAAGTGTCTCTTGGAGAAAGTGCTTTGTGAGGGGCTAGAAGTATTATCAGAGGTTGTAGAGTATGCGTTTAAGAGTATTAGAGAAATATGAGATTAATGGGAATGTTAGTGGCCCTGTTAATGACTGGGCGAACTTGGACCAGATGCTTATTCCGAAGAATATGAACTAAGAAAGACATTAACCACGGGAATTTATCAAATTAGTAAGTTAGAAAACACGAAAGGAATTGATGGTAGCATTGATTATATCTTTGTCTCTTAGTATTAAAAATAAGCAAACAAGGAGCTGGCCCCGTGGCCTAGTGGTTAAGTTCTCGCTCTCCGCTGCAGGCGGCCCAGTGTTTCGTTGGTTCGAATCCTGGGCGCGGACATGGCACTGCTCATCAAGCCACGCTGAGCCAGCGTCCCCCATGCCACAACTAGAAGGACCCACAACGAAGAATATACAACTATGTACTGGGGGGCTTTGGGGAGAAAAAGGAAAAGAATAAAATCTTTAAAAAAAAAATAAGCAAACAACAAAATACCTTAAAATACAAGAGTCCTTAGTCACTCTAAACTCCAGAGAGGGAAAATGAATTACCAAACAGAAATCATATCTGACCTCCAGCATAGAGGCAACATGTAGTTGCTGATCATTGCCTGATGGTCTCTCTACACTGTTTCTGGGAGAATAGTGCACTGTTCTTCTTCTTCTGTAGACAAGCGCACCCAGCAAGCACAAGCAACTCTTCAGAGGTTTCACAAGAAGCTGATGTTGGGTCTACAGTATATAAATTTATTATAGTACCCCATGAGCTAAGCTAATTGAGTGCATTATAATATAAGTAAAAATTTTCCCTTCAAAATTGTGAAATGAATGAATTTCAGTAAAGATGAATCAGTCTTGTTAAAAGCGCTAAGGAAAATGATCATGACTTAACACATAAATCTTTGGCAAGAATTCTACTCAGTCTTTTGCAAGGGCTCTGGTATTTAGTATGTATCGCATATTCCCAAAGAAACAGATTTGATTTTGAATCACAGACCCACTTGAAGATAGAGTTCTTAAAAATATGTTGATGCCAGTCTGCTACAAGTTCATGTTCTTCCATGGTCGCCAAAGTCCATACAGATGACTGGTTTAATACCATCTCAGGGGGTATATGATATTAACACATTTTTGTTGGGCTGATCAGGTAGCATGGATGGTTTATCGGTTTTCTGTTGCTATTGTAACAAATTACCACAAACTCAGTAACTTAAAATGACACAGATTTATTATCTTACAGTTTTGGAGGTCAGAAGTCTGAAAAGGATCTTATGAGGCTAAAATTAAGGCGTCAGTAGGATTGCATTCCTTCTCGAGGCTCTTAGGGGAGGATCTTTTCCTTGCCTTTTCCAGTTCGTGGAGGCTGCCTACACTCCTTGGCTCGTGGCTCCATCACTACCTCTGCTTCCGTTGTCATATCTCCTTCTGATCTCTGATCTTCCTACCTCCCTCTTACAAGGACGCTTGTGATTTTATATTGAGCCCAGTGTTGAAGATAAACGCAGTCAGACATTAGTTAAAGCAGTGAAAACAGATTTCATTCAGTGGCTACCAAAAGTAGGAGAAAGAGCTGAGCTCCATTCTGATTTGTGCAGTGGTGATTGGGTGTTTTAAAGGGAGAATAAGGGAGTAGGGAGGGAGAATGAGCGGGTAGAGAGGAGGAATGGCTTGGGCAAAGTCGGGGGAATGAAAAATTATAAAAAGCAGGAAGAGGGGTTTGTCCATGTGAAATCCATCTCGGTTTGCTAATTGGCACTTAAGGAAGTTAGCCTCCTACCCTCCCACAGAAACTGGGAGACAGAGGGTCCTGTCCTGGGGTGTTGGCTGGAACAAACAGTAAATTCTTTTGGCCTTAAGTTTTCTCAGGCAGGCACTTTAAGGAGGGCTGGGTCATCCTAGGGATGAGCCCTTGAGCTGTTAGAAACTACATTCGTGTTTGCTCAAGTCTTTATAGGCCATGGTTGAGGCCTAGTCTAGAAGAAGGCTCAGAGAAGCCTGACTAGAGTTTGATCAAGGAGAGAATCTGTGTCTCCACCTGGACAATCTCTCCATCTCAAGATTCTTATCTCAATCAAATCTGCAAAATTCCTTTTTTCACGTAAAGGAACATATTCACAGGTTCTGGGAATTGGGACTTTTACATCTTTGGGGGGCCATTCTTCTGCCTACTATAGATGGCAATGCTAGAACTCCACTTCCAGCAAAATGTATTTCTCTAGTCAATTTCAAGTTTCAACAGACTTCCACGTCTGTGATTGCTCAGTTGAACCTCATAACAGTCTTTTGAGACAGACAAATATCTTTGACTCATTTGCAGAGGAGGAAATTTAAACGAAGAGATATTAAGAGCCTCCCCCAAGGTCTGAAATGATGGTGACTGCTCTAAAACCTAAGTTTCTGACTTTTATTTATTTTTTTTTTTTTGAGGAAGATTAGCTCTGAGCTAACTGCTGCCTATCCTCCTCTTTTTGCTGAGGAAGACTGGCCCTGAGCTAACATCCGTGCCCATCTTCCTCTAGTTTATATGTGGGACGCCTGCCACAGTATGGCTTGCCAAGTGGTGCCGTGTCCACACCCGGGATCTGAACTGGCGAACCCTGGGCCGCTGAAGCAGAACGTGCGAACTTAACTGCTGCAGCACTGGGCCAGCCCCAGTTTCTGGTTTCTTAGTTACAAGCTTTTTACACAATATGGCACTAATTTTAAAAGCAGATATACATAGACATGAAAAGGTGAAAACTAAAAAACAAACAAACAAAAAAACATATTTATGGCCTGAAAAAAGACTGCTTCAGTGCTTTGAAAAGCATTTTCAACTTTTAAGAAAAGCTCATTTTCTCACATTCTGAGTGCTTTTTGTTTCTTTTAATTAAAAGTGCTGTTTTAATTTCTCCAAAATTCTAGGTCAACAGACCCAAGGAAATTTTCTCAACTTTTGGAGGCATCTTTATGCTTTGCTGAACTAATCACAGAAATATTATAATTACCAAAGTTAACCTTTTATGACCAACTCTGCGATAACAATGACTCTATCTGGTTTCCAAATTAATTAATTGATTTATGCAATTAAAAAAGAGTGAGCAGGAACTACAACAGTTCTGTTTCCTCAGGAGATTTTCAGATAGGGACTATTTTCTTTACTGCTGTATCCCCAGGCCCTAGCACAGTGCCTTGGACGTTGGTGATCAATAATTGAGGCAGATAAGTAAGCAAGTTCGATGTAGCTTTGAGAGTGGTAAGCGCAAGGAGAGCACCTGTGGAGATGGCAGCACCTAACCCAGTCGGGGAAAAGGGATCAGAGAGGGCCATTAGGTGAGGGGATCCCCTAAAATGTGCTGTGAAAGAAGAGGAACACTAGAAAGAACGGTCGCAATAGACCAGATGAGGAGGGGTAAGGGCATTTCAGGGCAAGAAGGGAGAAGATGGTAGAGATGAAATTGTAGAGACCATCCGATGACTTTGGTTGTCATGTGAAATGATATTGAAAATTGTCTCTGTTTGACTTTAAGGAGCACAGGTGTGTGAGGACGTAATAATTATTTGATTGTTTGATGCTTTACAAGCCACAATAACCTAGGCTGCCCTTTAATAATGTCCTATGAACCTACTAATAACTGACAAAGAAAAGGACGAGGTGTGTGTGATATTAAAACATTTGGAGATGACCTCAGAATTCTGAAACTGAAGTATTCTCTTGCCTGTGAAGCAAGAGGGAGATTGATTAATCTGCATCATCGAAGTCAGACAATGATTAGAATCAGAGAAGCTTGGAGCACTTGTCGAAAATTTAAGCAGAGAGTGAAACGAATTTGACTAAGGGATCTGTAAAATGCCTGTCAGAAGCTTCCCCACCTAATTCTTTCAGCACCACCGCAGGCAAGTTGAGAAATTCAAAGCTGAAGCTGCAAAGAACTACAGAATCTGGAAATCCTTTAGTATCCAAATTTTTTTCTTCTGACATATAGTGCTTAACTCATTAGAGTGAAATTTTTGTAATAAAGACAAAGTTTTTCTTTTTTCATGACTTGGAGAGAAATGGAGAATCGGTTTTTCAGTGTATTCAGCCAAGTGTCTCTCCCAATGACCCTTTTCCTTCATATGTCCATTTTGTGTAAATTACTTGATCAATAACGTCTCAGTGCATTTACTTTCTTCCTCTCTCAGTAAATGACAGCCATATTCACAGTTGCTGGGACTGTCTTCAGTCCCCTCTTCCTATTGCACCCCATGTCTGAACCAGTAGGGCTTTTTTGTTTATTTTCTGTCTCCTCTTCTTGAATGTAACCTCTGAGAGATGGTGTCATGTGTCAGTTCTGTTCATAAACAAATCATCAGCGTCTAGACAGAGCAGATATTAAATGCATATTTATTGAATGAATTAATAAAAAACATTTAGAACATCTTTTTGTATAAAATATTAATTCTTTTAGGTGATAATTTTTGAAAGGTGCAGAAAAGTGTAAAGACTAAAACAGGAGCCCCTATAATTTTTGTATTCACAGCTAACCACTATTAATATCCTAACATATTCCCTCCAAAAATCTAAAAGTAAATATTTTCAGACACTTCACAATAGATGCCTAAAAGAAGACAAAGAATCAAAGAAAATTAATTTTTAAGGCTTTTAAGACACATCTGGGTATTATATAAGCTGTTCAGAATTCTGAGTTTTCCCTCTCATAACTTGATAGGTGTTTTTTCACATTTTTAAAATTTGAAGACATCTTTTTAATATTTGCATGATACTTCATTCCATGAGTATACCATAATTTAACTTGTCTATATTTTATTTTGACATTAAGTTGTTTATATTTTTTGAATTTATAAGAAACACTATGATAAACATCAGTATATAATCTTTTTAGATACTTTTTTATGCTTTTTTTTTTCTTTTTTGGTGAGGAAGATTGGCCCTGAGCTAACATCTGTGCCAATCTTCCTCTGTTTTGTATGTGGGACACCACCACAGCATGGCTTGATGAGTGGTGTGTAGGTTCACACCCAGGATCCAAACTGGTGAACTCTGGGCTGTTGAAGCAGAGAATGTGAACTTAACTGCAGTGACACTGGGCTGGGCCCAGAAACTTTTAAATAGAATGTTCTCATTATTGTTGGTACATAGAATTACCATGAATTTCTGCCTATTGATATTATATTTGGAAACTTTGATAAACTCCCTTATTATTCTAATTTATCTGAATATCCTTCTGGTTTCTATGTTGACTATTACCTGTGAATAATGACCACTTTGTTTCCTTGTCTGTAATCCTTATACAGATTTTTTTTCTTTTCCTTGTCTTATTGAGCTGAATAGGACTTACAGGACAAGATTAAATAGAATTGATGATGGGGCATTCTCGTTTCTGCATTTGGAGGGAATGCTTTTAATGGTTTGCCATTGAAGATAACATTTATTGTGGGTTTCTTCTTTTTGTAGCTATACATTATAGTTTAGGAAAGTTCCTCTGTATTCCAAAATTTCAGAAATTCTTATCATTGGGATGCTTTTTTTAAAGGAATACTTCCCAGAAGATCTTTTTTAAAATTATATGAAGTCCTTATTTAATTTTAGGCGATCTAAATACAATTTATTAGTATTTATCAGAAGAAGAGTAATATACTATATGATAATATTAACAATATTTCACATTTAATAATATCTTATAGTTTCATGAAAATCCTTCTTATTTGCTGCCTATTTGAACCACACAACGACCACTTGAGGTAAGAGAAGAAGGTGTAGCTGAAATTGCTACCTGCTTTTTAAATCCCTTCACCTTTTTTTCCTTTTTCTTTAGCTGGGGTACACGGCCACTCAACATAAAGATGCACTTCTCTTTGCAATGGGGACGTTGATATTACTTTGTTCTGACCAATGGGATGGACGTTGAAGTGTCAGGTAGCACTTTCACAGTAATCCTTTTAAAGAGAGAGTTGACACACACCCCTTGCCTCTTTTCTTCACCCTCTCCACCGCCTCGCTGTTGAGAACGTGGATAACATCATCTTGGGCCATAAGCGTGAAGACTGCCCGCTCCGAGCTCAGAGCACTGAGCTGCAAGGACCTCGATCTCTGAGGACTGTGGAGCGGAGCGACTGTGCCACGTTACTTATGCACTTTACATGAGAGGGAGAAATCAACTTTGCATGTTGTTTAAGCTATTTTCACCTCTACTTTCTCCTGTTTGCTCCATTTATTCAAGATAGACAAGGACTATGAATATGTGTGTGTGTGTGTGTTTGCTAATGTTAAATATATGGTAGGATAAACCATTAAATTTAAAAAATGTAGTTACCAATAAGGAGCTGGAAGGATTATGGTGGATGGAACAGCAATAAAATCTAGACTTACGTGAATATATTTTGTTGTGTAGATGTACCATTGAAACCATGTAAATATTTTATATGCTTATAAACATAAATTAAAATATCAATCACTTAAGATAACAAACAAATGAAAATAAATGTTATGTGTTGAGTTAGTGGCATAACCAAACAGGAAAGGACTATTTCAAATGACTTCATAACATAGCAATTTGTCTGTGGATCTCCAGTGTGATATACTTTAACAACAAAAAGAATTGAAAAAATATCTTAAAATATATTCAATAATCATACTATCGTTGGTAGTGTTGGTATTGCTATAGATGCAGTTACATGTAATTGTGGGATAAACTTAATGGGTTATTTATGTTGTTATTGTTTGGAATAGGATTTTTTTTTTCCTCTGGGAGAAAGAAGATGTAAATTGATTGATGAAGTTAAATGAATATCCTGTAGTTCTAATTAGGACTGGAGTTAAAGTACGAATTCATGACGTATTTTATCTTGAAAAGAAGTGTCATCAGGTTCTTTTCACTGAAATGTCTTGAAACAATGGCCAAAAGTAATATTGAACACTCTTAGTGCCAAAAGTCTTCTAAATACCCTTTTCCTTTAGAAGTTACCAGGGCTTCCTGAAAAAAACAAAGGCTGATTCCAGCTCTGGGGCAGTAAATGCACCAGATGAGACGGGAACATCTTATTCTGGAAAGCACAATAGTACTACTACCAAATACTACTGAGGTCTTATCAAAAGGAAGCATGAACTGGGGCCAGCCTGGTGGCATAGTGGTTAAGTTTGAGTGTACTGCTTCCTCGGTCTGGGGTTCGAGGGTTCAGATCCTGGGCATGGACCTATGTACCATTTGTCAAGCCATGCTGTTGTGGCATGCCACATGCAAAGTAGAGGAAGATTGGCACAGATGTTAGCTCAGGGCCAATCTTCCTCAAGCAAAAAGAGGAAGATTGGCATCAGATGTTAGCTCAGGGTCAAACCTCCTCACCAAAAAAAAAAAAAAGAAAAGAAAAAAGAAACACAAACTAACCTGAAAAACTCCTGTTGGCAAAGGATAGTACAATCTATCAATAAGGATAATAGTTGCAATGTGTTATGCACAGAAAATATGTTTACATCCACGAGGTTATAGTCATGCCAGCAAACAAAACAAAACAAAACTCTTAATGATCACCTTTGGAAGTTGTTAATGAAACAACTTTTTATTTTGAAGGAAGTAAATAAAGGGAAGGAATCATTTTTCTTGCTTTTCCTCAAAGTAACTACATAGTTAATGAAGGGCAATTTCTCTTTATAAAAGTACCCTAGGTAATGAGCCTGGGAGGAATAATAATTAGCACATCACCATTTTGCAACTCTGAGTGAATTAGTGGATGTAGGCAATGGTTGCAAGCTATTAGCAACCATTTTGCAATCAGCAAAATCCTGACTATGGGAAACTACAGAAAAACAACCCAGTTTCTTCAAAGAAAGAATTAAAAGGAAAGAAGAGACAATGAAAGAGAGAAAACCTGTAAATTAGGAGTGACTAAAAAATTATATCCACTGATTGCAAGGTATAGATCTTATTTGGATCTTATTTAAAACATTAGTGAAATAATCAGGGATATTTTAACACTGCCTGGATGTCTGTCAATGTTAAGGAATTAGAGTTAATACTTTTAGTGTGGTAATGGTATTGTGGTTTAGTTTTTTGAGTCCTTATCTTTTAGAGATACATACTAAAATATTTATAGATGAAATAACATGATGTCTGGAATTTGCTTCAAAATCTTCTGAAGGTGGAGGAAGAAGCGATGATGAAGTGAGCTTGGTAATTGATGAGTTGACAATTGATGAAAAAAGGTGATTCTCTCCTATTAAGCGATACTGTACTTTTGTATATGGTTGAAATTTTCTTTAAAAATGTAAAAAGAAATATTGATGCCTTGATCCTACTCGAGATTCCAATTTAAGAGGCCTGGGGTGGCAGTAGATCCTCCACAAAATGAAATCTTATTCAGTCTAAATCGTTATTTAGTTAAATAGGAAATGAGGAGCTGAAACTGTGCAGTTTCCTGTAGGCAGAGCGGATAGAAAAGCGGCTGTGTGATGGACCAGAAAGAGCACAGAAGGAAGGGCGGGAGCATTTGCTGCTAGATCTGGCTTGCCCTGCAGCCAGTTGGGTGAAACTAAACAAGTTACCTCTACGGGCCTAAGTTTCTTCATCTGTAAGGAGAGTTCTGGTTATTTAATTTCTAACATTCTTTCCGGCTTTTGCAGCGTATGACAGGCGTGAGTGATGCTGAGTATATTGAGATGCCCAGGCTTGTACCATTATCGCATTTTCTTAATTTTTTTTCCCAACCAAATAATCCCTCTGGCCTTTGAAATAACTGTATTTGCTTCTCCTTGGAACCTAAATGAACTCGCTTACACTCTCATGATTGTTCACACGTGGCTGCTCACCTCGCGGTGGGGCTCAGCTAGCAAAATCTGACTGGTCTCCCAGGGCAGTCCTTTTGTTCTTTCACTGTACATACATTTAACAAGTCTTATCACGGGTAAGGAAGGGTGTCAGAAACTGAGGCAAACATTTGAAAAAATAGTAATAAACTGTGTTTTTGTCCTTGCAGAATTTATGATTCTTATGTGGATGTTATGTGACTACAAATGGCGCACAGCGAGGTGAATGTGTGAACTGAATGATGCATAGACAGTTGGATCAATGGGGAGCTGTCAGAGGTTTGGCAACAAGGAAGTGACAAGAGCATTTCTGTGTATTGGAAATATCTTTGTGACAGTGGTGTCAAGTGATAGAGTTTCAGAGGGGCAGCCCAGCGTGATGGTTAAGAAAAGAGGGCTATGGTGGTGCAGCGGTTAAGTTTGCACATTCTGCTTCATGGCCAGGGGTTGGCATGTTGGGATCCTGGGTGCTGACATGGCACTGTTTGGCAAGCCATGCTGTGGCAGGCGTCCCACGTATAACGTAGAGGAAGATGGGCATGGATGTTAGCTCAGGGCCAGTCTTCCTCAGCAAAAAGAGGAGGATTGGCAGCAGATGCTAGCTCAGGGCTAATCTTCCTCAAAAAAAAAAAGAAAGAAAGAAAGAAAGAAAGAAAAGAGGGCCGGACTGTTCTTGTGCTTGAAAACCAGCTCTGCTGTTCATAGCTGGTGGCCGCGGCAGGTTATTTAACCTCCCTTTGCTTCAAATCTCTCATCTGCGTTATTGTGCTTTCTTCTTGGAGCTGTTTTGAAGATTAAAAGAATTAATAAAAGTAAAGCACTTAGAATAGTGAGAGCTCAGAGTAAGCGCCGTACAACACTGTGTATAAGAATAGGCACTGTATTTTATATAATATGCTATTTTATACATATCTGCTGTTATATTTATATATATATTTTATATATAACATGCTATATATTATATATATCTGCTATTATTATTCATTTACTTTATTGCGTAAAAATACTTCAACTAGTGCGAATTCTGAGGAGAGTCACCCCTGGAGAAGATAGTTTGGTTGTCATAATTTGGCTTCATATAACACAAAATTATGGAAGGGGACATAAAATGCACTCCTTCATTTATGAAGAAGTATAAAATAGGGAGAATGTGCAAAGCAATAAAAATATCTCTGAGAAAAAAAATGAAACAAATGTAGACCATTATAAAAATGTGTCTGGAGGGAATTCACATAAGGTTGAAAATTATGGTGAGTAATTTAATTTGACAGATTTTACTTAAATGTCCTGAACTAGAAGTCACAGCTAAATATACCCATGATGAAATCTTGTCAGCTAGAAACACGCAGAAATATATTATAATGAGAAACATGCATTTTTCTTCATTTTCAAAAACAGATGTCCTGAGTTTTTGAAATTTTTATCCGTGCCCCTATATCACTCCAGAATATTAAAATCACCCCCTCCTGGCATGAATGGAAATCTGTTTCACTGAAAGAATCATGGCTTCACTGGTTTGTGTGGGAGAGGGCACTCTCAGACGGCCAGATCTTGGAACCATGAGCCTCATCTTCTAGGAGGTTAAATCTTGCCCTAATGAAATAGTGCTCAGCACATACTCAGCCAATCATAACAAAAACATGTGGTGAAATATTTGAGATGGAGAGAAAACATATTCCCAGGGGGCCCACTGGATCTCTTGAGGTCACAGAAGAGGCCTTTCAGAGGAACACGAATGTTCTTTGCCTCTTATGGGATAATTGAAGACAAGTATATTAAGGAACTCAGTGGCTGGGGTGGTGGTAGTGGTGAAAACTGTTAGTGTCGTTGGCCTTACACTTAGAGGATGCTTTCCTTTAGGGTAACATCTAGAGAGATAGATAATTAACTTCTTAAAGGATGATGATAAAAACATGTAGCCAACCATTCATGGAGGTGAAGCGAATGTAAAGGAAAGGCCATCCCTCTGGACCATACTTGGTTGCTTTACTGACCCATTCTTGAGAATTTATGCTTCTCTTTTCCTTTTTTCTTTCTTTCATGAAGCATAGGGAATATAAAGTCAGGATTTTGTTGAATATTTGGAGCGGGGACTTTGATTACGAAGCCTTCCCTTATTCTTACATGGCTTCCTAGTTTAAAGACTTGAATGTTAGTGGCTTGTTTTGGGAAAATTTAGGCTCCCTCCTCCTATTCCCTCTTGAATCTCTAGAGTCATCTAGCAGATTTCAGAACATTGAGGAACATCTTGTACTTTATTACTGAAGAGAAGATGATTTAAAAATTATACATGAGCTTGTACACTGTGATGTTTTTTGCCAAACTACAAGACGCCTGCAGGAGCCCACAGAATGTGGTGTGACTCAGGGGGCTGGGGAAAGCCCCTGGGTCATGAAGGAGGTTTATTCCTTTAAAAGAATTTCCTGTTAAAATACATACGTTGCACAAGGAATGGATGGAGTTATTGACTAACCCTGTCTTTGAGATCAGTCTACAACATATTAATTAATTAGTTCTTTTTGTTTCCTCTTAAGCCGTGTGGACTCCTTGACCCACCTACCTGGGAAGTAGATATCATTGCACATAGATGCCTAATAATGATAATAACAATAGCTAATGGGGACTTTGTGCCAGGTATTACGTGATTCAAAGGTACTAATTTTTCAATCTCACAATTGGTGTTATGACTTTAAGAACTATTATTATTGCCATTTTACAGATGAGGGAATCAAGACACATGGAACTCAGGTAACTTGGCCAGCATCACACAGGAGGTAACCCTGGCTGTGTGGTTCTGGAGCTCGTGCTTCTAATTCGTTCTACTTAACTTTCACCTACAGCCACTCAGCTGTAAATAACTAACGAATTTTAATATCAAAGGTTATAGATTGTTTTGTGCAGTTCAGTTGAAAATAGTCATTTCTGCCTTTTCTTCTGTCTGCCCTTCTTGGGAAACCCTTAAGGTCACTTGCAGGTCACCACAGTCCATTGATGAGGGCCTTGCTTTCTTTCGACTGTAGCCACCCGTACCTTCTCACTCTTGCGTGCACCTTTGACCTGAGGAGTCGTTTCACTGAGGCTCCCTTTGGGAGCTGCTTGCATAGCTCCTCGTTAGGAATGGCCCACTCGACCACAGGGTTAAAGGGTGTCAGGGATCAGAGATGTGATATTCTCCTCAGTGAGTCACACACCCCTGTCCACCGGAGCTCCTCTGGTCCTGCTTCTGTCTGGACTTCACCAACCCTGCTTCTCCCTGGACATCGCCTACCATGCTTCTCCACTTGGAATAACTCAACTCTGTTGTTCTTGCAACGCTGCTCAAAAATGAGTGGTTGTCTTGTCCCAGTAGAACAGTTTGACTGCCTTGAATTTTCTTTAATTCACTCCAATAAAGTACTGATGCACTTCATACAAACCAAAAACACACATACGCAGCCAACGACGCCCTTGCCAATAATCATCATGGGTTATCCATACACTTACAGCCCCCGCAGATCTGTGTACATGTGTCTATTTCTCTAAGTCTGGTGGCAGGTGGTAGGCACCAGAGAGGTGTCCACCACTAGAATAGGGCAGGACAGAAGTCCCCTTGGAATAGCTGAGGATAGCCCTCTTAGTTCTGGGAAGACTGTGGAATTAAACCTATTGTATTTTGAGGGTTTTAAAAAAAATCGGCGATTCAGCTCTGAGAGGGAGCAAACATTAGATCTAATGCTGATCAATTCTCCTGGGGTGAAGTGTTCAGGGAGATGGCTGTGTAGGTGAACTGTTTAAGTGAACGTATTGATAGGGGCTAATCAATTGCTAGCATTCAGATCCAGTATGAAGAGAGGATCTATGATACTAGAGATCGTCTTTTCCCAAAGCGTCATTGGGAAAGGGTCCTATCCTGGCACCCATAGGAGCAGCTGTAGCAGAGGATTCTGTCTTTCCCCTTGGGCTCTAGATCCCACACGGGTGAACAGCGTTATGGATATGTAGAATGTTTTTTCTTTCCAGCATCTTCCATCCTGAGACTCTTTCTGAATTGCCTTGTGTCTTCTGTCAAAGTGACTCCACTACTGTCATGTAGCCTGGTTCTACCACAGCCCAAATTTCTACAACTTCATGCCTGCAGGGAAACTGGGATTTGAAAGAACTTTTATCAATAGGACCCTGGCCGTCTTGGCTGGGAGCTCCTCCACCAAGCATAGCACTGGGTTGTGGGGAGCCTACCATCAAGAGATTGGCTTCTGCAGACAGCTATAGAGCTCCACTGGCTGTGGCTTTTATTAGGGTTGGGGCTTTGTATTACTTTTTAAACTTGAAGATATGATTCACCAATGCTAATTTCTAATCAAAACCCGTAACCCTCCGCTATAACCACACAAATTAAGAGAGGTCTGAGATGGACTGGTCTCTTTCTTCCAGACTCTTTTAAGCATGAGAGGAATCTCTGGAGTTAGGAGCCTAGCAGATGATAGTCTTGACTTCTAGATAACCTGCTATTGCCACAGATACAGGCCCAAGCATTTGCATTTGAGGAATATATAAGGAGAGGCTAGTGTGAACAGACACCCCAGATATCATATGTTTATAGCCCTATGTGTGTATGTGGCTGTGGACATATTTATGCATGGAGGGGAGGGAAGGAGAAAGCGTCCTTTGAACACTAACATATCATTACTGGGAAAATAGAGTAGATACCAGACTGAGTGGATATGATTCATTTTCTATAAATACACAATGGCTATTAGTTCTGCAAATAAACACAAACTACCAGTGAAAACTATACCTTGTGAATCATCTTGTGTAGACACAACATCAGAATCATGATTTAGTAAAAACAAAGCAAAAAGTGGAGCAAAATTTCAGACATAAACTGAGCAGTTATAAGGATTTTACACGTCTCTGTCCTTACTTCCTTCCAAATTACTAAATGTGAAAGACTACCATACATGTTGACATGTTAATATTAGTCAAAGTGACACTAGCTGCTGTAACAAATAAATCCCCAAAGTTCAATGGCTTATAATAAAAGCTTCTCTCTAGCTTACGTAATATGCTAATGCAGGTGCTCCTGGCTGATAAAGTGACCATCTGTCCTGGTTTGTCTAGGATGGAGAGGGATCTGGAGATATAAAATTTTCGGTTTTAAAACTGGAAAGTTCTGGGCAAACCAGAATAAGTTGGTCATCCTATGTTTCAACAGCTCTTCTTTTTTTTTTGAGGAAGATTAGCCCTGAGCTAACATCTCTTGCCAATCCTCCTCTTTTTGCTGAGGAAGACTGGCCCTAAGCTAACATCCATGCCCATCTTCTTCTCCTTTATATGTGGGACGCCTGCCACAGCATGGCCTGCCAAGCGGTGCCGTGTCTGCACCTGGTAGTGGAATGTGCAAACTTAACTGCTGCGCCACTGGGACGGCCCCTCAACATCCCTTCTTGAAGAGATGATCAGGGTACCTGGGCTTCTTCCATATTATGGCTTCAGCATCTTTACCCCTTGACTTCCAAGATTGCCTTGAGTGCTCTATCCATTCCCATCCAGCCAGAAAAGGAAAAGAACATGGGAGGTTTTGGGGCCAGTCCTAGAAGTGGCATACTATCTTCTGCTCTCCTCCCGTTGGCTAGACTCAGTCATGCGGCAATCTTTATCTACAAGAATTGGAAACGTAGGCTTCAGTCCTTCAACCCAGACCAGAGCAGGAAGATGGAGAGCTCCTGGGAAATGCCTCTCAGAAAAGGATCAGGATAGAATATCAGATATGATGGGACATATGAAAAAATTGAGGATTATTATCACGAACATATTACAAGAAAAATAAGACAATGAAAAATTTTAAAATACTGTATAAGAAAGTAAATGTAATCATCATATGCTTCTCCATTCTCAGGTGGACTACACACATGTAGCTATAATATTATAAACACCAATGATGAAATTGCATTAGGAACATGCTGCAAGGGGAGGTTGGGCTTGGTGTAAAGAGGGTCATATCTGCATTTATCATAACAGAAAGTATATAGATAATGTCTAAAATTGATAAATCAGAAAACAGAAGTATAGGCATATCACTAAGCTATATGAGATAATTACTATCCAATTACTGTCCAATGAAATAAATACTATACGAATAAAAAAAGAGTTAAAAGTATGTCAAATGGAAGATAAACAAGGGATAGGGAAGGTGGGTCTGGGGACGATTTTTTCTTATGATAATCCTTTTGGTGCTTTTTATTTTTTTTAAATTGTATATGTATATGGCATTGTTTAAGTATTTCTTTTGAAGAAAAGTACGTTGTTGAATGGGTCTCAGTCTATTGGTAGTGGTGTTCTTGGCTAGGAATGCCTGAGGCACCCATCAGGGCCAAGGTTGTGGCTGAACCTGCCCTTGTGGTTCTTACTATGATTGCAGGACACACCTCAGCACAACCATCAGGGAGCTTTGAAGAATAAGATTTATCACTCACAGGTCCTGGAGGGTACACAGCACAACTGGGGCCACACAATGAGGTCACAGGTAGAGAACGAGGGAGGGAGTGTTGACCTGGGGCTCTGCCTTTATTAGGATTGAAGGTTGGGTGCCCAGGGTTTCTTGGGCTTACCCTTTATTGGCAAATTTAAAGCATAAAAGCAGGATTTAGGGCACAGGAAGGGAAAAGTGAGGTCACCCAGTGGTCAGTTACTTAGGTTACTCTTTCCAAAAGAGGATCTTCATGCGTGGGGGCGGCCTGGTTCCTTATCTAGTTGTTTTTCTAGTAGCTGTGTCATACAGCTGGTAATATGTTTATTCAAGCTGGATTTCTTTGAAATGGATGCCTCAGCAATCAAAAGCTTAATGTCAGGCACTGACACTACAATCCAAAAGCTTGATGTGAGGCCCTTAATGCTACATACATCCTTGTGGATTCTTTAAATATCCTGCCAAAGGATTAAAAAATATGACTGAGATGCCACCTTAGACATAGTTTTTCCCTGAATACAGGAATGACATAAAACAGAAAGCAGAAATAAACAAGAACATGTCTGGATGTTACACAGAGTAAGTGGATTGGGTTGGCTAACATTGGGGCATATATGAGATTGTATATATTACAAAAGAATAAGTATAGAGTGAAGCTGATAGATTCTCAGCTAAATCAAGTTGTTTTTCTATTTTCTACATCAGGAAGTACTGAGTTGATGGAGACAAACTGCAGGAAAATGCTACAGGCGTATAATTAAAGGAAAAGTAGAAAATAGAATTAATGTGGCCAAACTCAAGACGATGCAGTGAGAGAAAAATTAAAAGATGTGTTTTTTAGATTAGTGAAAGTAAGCTACTTACCTCATTGGGAAGGGATTTGGGGTTAGTTGTACATTATATTTTAAAGGAAAACCGCCAAGTATCTATCATATTTAAGTTCTTCCAGGTTTTAAGGAAAACATATGGCAAAGGTAACCTGGATGATGGGGGTTTATATAGGGTGGCAGGATAATTCATCGAAAATTTTTTTGTCTGCTTGTTTTTCCTGATAGTGTTCTCCTCTTATCCTCTCTTCCAAGAAAGTAAACCTTGCCATCTTAGAACAAAATGCGGCAGTTACTAGATGTCAGGAAGTGAACTTCTCTTTCCCTTCCTAGATATTTCTTCATGAAAGCTTAGATTTGGGTCTCCAGTTTTCTTCCATCCCATGGCTCTGCTGTCTTCAACATGTGGCTTCCAAGGTACCATACCCATCTGCACCCAGCCAGTAGGAGGGGGAAGGGCATGGAGGGTCATGGGGCTGGTGGGGAGGGGGCTCAGTTTTCATCAGGCAATCCTGAAAGCGGTATATATCACTTCCACTTGGTTGGAACTTAGTCATGTGGCTACACATAATTTTAACAGCGTCTAGAGGAAAATAATCCATTTGTGTTTCCAGGAAGAAAAGCAGAAGAGCCAGCCAATCTCTGCCATATCTAAGGAGGCTGGACCTTGGGACCCAGGGTTTCCACCTTGATAAAGATCCTAGCGCATAAATATGGCATTGGAACAAGAAAAGTCACCTGTCTTTAGGGAGCCATGCTTTCATAGACAATTATTTACTGGCAGCGACTTGTGTGGCCTAATAACCAGAGGGACTCTCTTCATGGGCTGTCCCTTACGTGAGTCCCCTGAGATCTTTGGGATGGTAACATCAATAATAAATCAGCTTGACGTTTCCTCCATTCAGGGAGAAGGGAGAAGGCTAAATCTGATTTAGAGGATTTTTAGCTGTGGGTTGTACACAGGTGTGCTCAATGCGTCTCTCATCCTTCTTGGACTAGCAGCATGTTCTCCTCATGGAAAAAGGCAGAAATACAAAAAGAGTAAGCAGAAACATATGACTCTTCTTAAACTCAAATTTCAGAGGGGAATCAGGAAAGGCCACTAGGAAGAAATGAAAACTGAATCGAATGTTAAGGATGAATGGCAGTTAGCTAAACAAATAAGTAAAGCAAGGGCATTCTCCTCTGTGGTAATAGAATACACAAAGGAATGGAGATGTCATGAAAGGAGTGGTGTTCAGTAAAGTGGTTCTGTGTAAACAAAATATATGATGCAAATGAAATGGTGAAGAAAGACAAACAGAGAGAGACGAGAAGGAGTCAGAACAAGAAACATCTTCTGTCCCATGTTTAGTGTTTGGAATCTATAGTGAGGATACTGGGAAGCCATTGAAAGCTTTATACCAGGGCAGTGAAGTGATCAGACTTGTTTCAGAAAGGTCACTCGGGAGAGTGTGGATAATGGATCAGGCTAGACCTCTCAGTCTAGATGGAGACTGGAGTTAAAAAGCCAGTTAGGAAATGATAAATGAGGCCTAACCCAGGGCAGTGGGGATGGGAATGGAATAGAAGGTACATATTTGAGAAATATCAAGGAGATGGTGTGACCAACTTGTGCTGATGAGACAGTAAGACAGGGAAGGCTCCAGAAGAGCTCGGGTAAATGGGTGAATTGTGAGGTCATTCCCCCAAAGTAGGGAGAAAAAGAGGTGGGTCTGGGAGAGATGGGAAGCAGAGATGATGAGCTTAACTGTGGATCTGTTTGTCTCTGAGACATCCAAGGGGAGACATGCTATGGAACAGAAACATAAAAGAGTGCATTGTTCTTGTCCGTTAGAAAACCACACCCCACACTTAGCATACTTCAATTCTACTTGCCCTCCCCCATATGCACCTCACACCCAAAAATGTGTTTTTCTGAGGAGGTCTAGAGATGGGCCATGAGAAAAGGATCAGGTGTTAGGCACCTGGAGTTTTCCACGTGAATATAATTGGAACTTCATTACGAAAATATGGAAAAACATATATCGCAAACTTATTTTAATGAAACTAGATAAGATGAATTTTGTTTTCTTAACCAAATCTCCATAGGATAGTTCTAGGTGAATTGAGATCTCAAAACTTGAAAAAAACAGGCTTAAGATGAAAAGAATAAAGTAGGTACTCTTACCCTTAGAGGATCGTTAATGTGTAGACCAAGGACTACAAAGGTCAAATACAGGATGCCTAGTTAAATGAAGTTCAGATGAAAAATGAATGTTTTTAGGGGCCGGCCTGGTGATGCAGTGGTTAAGTTCACATGCTCTGCTTCAGTGACCTAGGGTTCACTGGTTCTGATCCTGGGCACAGACCCACGCACTGATTATCAAGCCATGCTGTGGCAGGCACCCCACGTATAAAGTGGAGGACGATGGGCACAGATGTTAGCTCAGGGCCAATCTTCCTCAGCAAAAAGAGGAGGATTTGTGGTGATGTTAGCTTATGGCTAATCTTCCTCAAAAAAAAAGCATGGTTTTAGTGACTGGAAGGAGCTTTGAAGAATATTCTCTTATTTTTACTTAACCTTTTCGTTAAAGAAGCATCAAAGAAGAACGTCAACAAAACAACTAAAAGGCGGTGTCTCAGTGCTTTCAGGCTGCTATAACAAAGTGCCACAGGCTGGGTGGCTTATAAGCAACAGAAATTTATTTCTCACAGCTCTGGAGGTGGGGAATCTGAGATCAGGGAGCCAGCGTGGTTGGAGGAGGGCCGTCTTCTGGGTCTCAGACTTCTCCTTGTATCCTCACATGGCGAGAGAGGCTAGGGAGCTCTGTGGGGTCTCTTTAATAAGGGCACTAATCCCATTCAGAAGGCCTCCACTCTCAGGACCTAATCACCTCCCAAAGACCCCACCTCCTACGACCATCATATTGGGTATTAAGATTTTGACACATGGATTTGGAGGAGACACAGACATTCAAACCATAGCAGCCGGGTCAGAATGATGCCAAAGCAACTGACGAATTTGATCATTTCAATCAACTGAACAATTGCCCCTGCTGACTGAAAATACATCAAACTTATCATTGTCAGACAGAAAAAGAAAAAATAAATAGCTATTTGCTTTTACTTTTTAATTGATTATGACCGTATGAAAGTTTTATTAAATACCTACTATGTCCAAGGTACTGTGCCAGATAATTTTCTACATTATTTTCTTTACTCCTCATTACAGTCTTTCAAAGTTGGTATTATATTCACCATTTTACACCAGTAGAAACTGAGGATCAGAGAGGTTATCTTGCCTGTCCAAGGTACAACAGGCTGGATGTCAGAGTCAGAATGTAGATGCTGGTTTGTCCTCACTCCAGGTCACCTTTACCCACTGTGTCATGTTTCTGGGATGTTGTCACACATTGTCGTTAAGAGCTGTAAAAAGGAGCAATTAAATGCCAGTTAGGGACATTTCAATTTTTCTTTGTCCCTCCATGTGGGAAAGTCCTGTTGGTCAAGTATAAATTTCCTTCAGCTACATGAAAATAGCTATGTAGCCATTACTTACCAAGGATAATTATGTCCCTTTCTGGAAGAGTACAGACACCTTGTTTTTTACTCTCTTCACGGCCCATTGCCTCCTTCCCCCATGTAGTTTAACATTTGTTTCATAAGATTATACTGAGGTAAGACATTCTGAGTGTTGAGACATAGTTTGGTTTCTCTGGAGGAGACATGAATTTCTGGCTCTCCTTACTGTCCCTCTTTTGTTCTCTGTACAGTCAAGCTCCAAAGGAGCTTTCTTTTTTTTTCCACCAGGATTTACTGTCCAGAGGCATTCAGGGCTTAGAAACCCAAAACACCGATGAGCCACTGAGAGGCGTCGGCCCATGGTCAGACCCAACCCAATGACATAAACGGAGACAATCTCACTCTGCCGCAAATATGTTTTTCTGAACACACCCAAATCCCAGAGATTTTCATCTTCTGTGGGCTCCCCGACATCCGCTTTGTCGAATAACAAGTTATTACAGAGAAACAAACCCAGTCTAGTTTCCCAGCAGGACTCCCACTGGGGACAATGTTCCTCCTTATAAGAGAATTTCAAGAGGCATCCTTTAAGATTTTATGGGTCAAAGATTTTTAAAATCATTTGTTTCTGATGAATAATCCAGAGAAAGGGAGTCAGGCACAGTGCTCTCCTAGTTTGGCAAATGCAAGGATCCTTTAGCAGCAAATCTCTTAGCAGAAATATCTGGAATGTTTTGAACCAAACTCAGTGATTTCTTCTCCATTCTTAACTTTCAGTTTTCTTTTCTAAGTAGCTGCATGATTTGCTGTCTGGGAGGGTCTACAGGTTGGAACTCAAGCATCTATCAACACAAAAGTCAGCACAACACGGGCGAGTCAGGCACCAGGGTGTCAGGCCTAGCCCTATCACTTCCTAACGGTGTCACCCCAGATAAATGGTCTAACTTCTCAAATCTTTAGATTTCTCCATTGCGGCTTAATAACACTCTTCTTGGGATGCTAATGTGAGGATAGAATAAAATAATGTATGGCTAAGAGAGTAGATCTTAAAAGTTCTCATCACAAGAAAAAAAGTGGTTTTTTTGAGGAAGATTAACCCTGAGCTAACATCCACTGTGAATCCTCCACTTTTTGCTGAGGAAGACTGGCCCTGAGCTGACATCTGTGCCCATCTTCCTCTACTTTATATATGGGACAACTGACACAGCATGGCTTGCCAAATGGTGCATAGGTCCTCACCCAGGATGCGAACTGGTGAACCCCAGGCCTCCAAAGTGGATCATGCAAACTTAACCACTGCACCACCTAGCCAGCCCCAAGAAAAAAATTTTTAACTGTGTGGTGACAGATGTTAACTAAACTTGTTGTGGCTGATCATTTTGCAATATATACAAATGTCAAATCATTATGTGGTATACCTGAAACTAACATAATGTTATATGTCAATTATACCTCAATTAAAAAGATAAATCTAAAGTGCCTGGTACCCAAAAAGCAACTCAATGAGCCAAAGCTACTATTCTGTTTTCCTTTTTCCTCCTCAGCACCTTGAACACAGCTGGCCTTCAATCAGTTTTGGAGGGAAGGAGGGAAGAAGGAAGGGAGGAAGAAGATGCCTAAAGCCGCAGAAGCTACTTTCTCTTCTTCAAAGTGCCTTTTCTCCTTCCCAGGCAATCATTGAACTTCTCACTTGCTCCTCCTCGCTTTGCATGTGCCGATCCTGTTTGCTATCGCTATCCACCAGATTTTTACCTCTTGATTATAGTGAATAACAAACATTCATCAGCTTCTTCTATGTCCCAATTGCCCAGCCAGGTATTGTAGAGAACATAAAAATAAATAAGACAGAGGTCTTCCTTTCAAATCACCTACTGCTTACTGTTCAGTAGCAGATGCAAGACATAAACCTGTGAGGGAGAAGAAAACCCATGAGATAAAAGAGAGTACTAAAGTGCTTTGGGAGAAAGATGGGGAAGGCCTTCATAGAGGTGGCAGCATCCATGCAGGACTTCAGCGGGATTTGGACCTGAAGGAAGAAGCCTAAGGACATCCAGGGAAGGAACCCGCCTAGGCAGGTGGGAGCTGTAGGAAAGGGTAACACAAGTCATCATCATAACTGCTATCAACTGAGCATCGCTATGTGTCAGGCGCTATTCTAAGTGCTTCACATGTAGGATTTCATTTCATTATGAACACAAACTGTGGAGACAAGTTGTTAGAGGCTCAAAATATCTTTGTTTCCGTCTTAATTAAAATTAATAGGCCTCCAGAGGGCACAGCTCCAACAGAAGGAGGTTTAAGAGGGTTAGAACATTTGAGCTATTAATGTGGTCTTTGAGAATAGAGAGAACTAAACAATCTTAACTTCTTTCTTTTAATAATAAATATAAGAAGGAGGAAAAGAATATTTGTCAGTTAGGTAGCTTAAATATATAAACACAAGCCCCGAAGGGATGAAGAAAGTTTCTTACCAAATCTATACTTATCCTGTATCTTGTCATTATAAAATTTGGGGGGTTTGGTCATAAGAAGTGCCCTGTGGGCGTCATCTACTCTAATAATCCTTAACTTTGAGTCTATAATACTTGTTTTAATTAAGAATTATATTCATTATTCATTAGAGAAGATTGAACTTTCTTATTAATCTTGTAATAACTGATTTTCTTATACTTCACCTGTATAAAAGGCTGCCATATTCTCTTGGGGTTACGAAAAATATGGTTTTTTTTTTAAATTCTGCAAGTAAAAACTAAATGATGATTATATTAGAATTATCTTTCACAGATAATTCTAATATCTTGGTGTTTCACTGACATGTGCTTTCAATAGTACACTATGCCCATTTTAAGGATGAGGAAACTGAGATTTAGAGAGGCTCAGTGTGGAAGCCATAAGAATGTGCCTTATGAGGCTGGCCCAGTGGCATAGGGGTTAAGTTCATGTGCTCCACTTTGGTGGCCTGTGTTAGGTGTCCCAGGTTCAGATCCTGGGCACAGACCTACATCCCACTCATCAAGCCATGCTGTGGCAGCATCCCACATACAAAATGGAGGAAGATTGGCACAGACGTTAGCTCAGGGACAGTCTTCCTTACCAAAAAAAAAAAAAAAAGAGAGAGAGAGAAGGCTCTTTGTAAAATTTACTGCAACCAACTCCAGCTTTGCTCTGAAAAACCACATCTACGTGTGTTCTCACTGAGGCCACGCTTCTGAGCGGCTGCTCCCGTGGTGACAGAGTACAGCAGAAGTACTCAGGCAGACCCATTCCTGGAGACACAGGACACCTCTGACAGCCGGCTTTGGCTTGGGGATGACTGATAGCCTGGCTGACCTTTCCTCGGCCTCCATGGGACACTAAGGGTCAGATCTGCATCGTGGTCTGATGGCTCTCACAGTCTGCCCCATTTTCTCTCACAGCTGTCTCCCTAGTAGAATCCCTGCTCATTTGATCCTGTGTTGACATCTGCTTCATAAGGGACCAGGGCTAACACATTCAGTAACTTACCCAAGGTCACACAGCAATGAAGTGGGAAGGCTCGGAGGCCTTCCCAGGTTTGCACCAACAGGAGAGTGAGTAGTGGGAAATAAGGCTGGAAGAGTGATTACTAACAACAATTCTATCTAAATCTTCCTGGTGCAGAAGTTGGGCAGACTGCTGCCAGTAATTCCCAAAGGACCTTTCTTTAGAGACAAGACAGTGAAACACCATGTTGGGTTTTCTGTCTTTAGAAGTTCCCTTTTGGAAGGTAAATGCCAGTTTGGTTATTTCTTAAATCTTCTCACACAGTTTAGCTAACTCTTTAGTGGACAAGTGGATGTGAGCAAACTTCTGCTGTAATTGATTATAGAATTGACCCCTTGGGGATGGAAGTTTGGATACATACCCAGAGAGGAAGGATCAGGCTGCCTAGAGGCGGGAAGAACTCCAAAAAAGGGAGAGAGAGTCTTCCCTTCACAGCTGTGCCTCAAACTAGCCTGCAGAGCCTTCCCGGGAGCAAGGAATGGAACCCCGCAGAAGCACTGAGGGTTTATGAGCGAGGAGCTCTGTTACAAACCCTTAAGGCCTGCTCCTTAAAATTGGCTGAGAGTCTAAAAACTGGGGTCCAAGAGCCCAGGTTAGCGTTAAATTACGAAGCATGTCGATTACCCTAAGAAGTACAGGACTGGGAGCAGTCAGCTTAGGCGAGGATGTGGAGCTGGCGAAGTGGCTCGTGAGTGGGCTCCACTCATCTGCCTTTTTGTGTTCCTTCTAATTGGTGAAGGTAGACTGACCAATCAGGTAGCAGTTCCGCCCTTATTAGCTGTGTGACCTTAGGAAACACACTGAAAATTTCTGAATCTCGGGTTCCTCCCCTCCCCCCAACATAAAGTGGGTAATTGTGAGGATTAAAAGAAATGATCGAAATACACAAAAAGAAAAGAAGAAAGAAATGTTCTTGTTCTATTTCTACCTACTGCTCTTTCCCCATTTCCTTCTCCCGCTTTGCTCCAGCCCACACTGGTCTTCTTGCTTTTCCTCAAACTGCTCAGCCCATTGGTGCCTCAGGGCCTTTACACATGCCTATGACTTTGCTTGGAATATTCTTCCCCGTCTCTTTGCATGGCTCCCTCTTCACCACCATTCAGATCTCTGTTAAAATTTCTCCTCAAAGTAGCCTTCTTGGATTTTCCTTTATAAAATAAGGATCATTTACCCATCACAGTCTATTTCTTTAGCCTAATTTAATTTTCTTCATAACTCTCATCATGAAAAGAAATTATAGAGTTTATGCATTTGTCTACTTACTTGACTAGCTCTCCCACTAGCTGAAAGCTCCACGGGCGTAGGGTGTTAGTTGTTGTTTTTCATGGCTGAATCCCTGTGGTGTAGGTGGTGTAGGAGAGAACCTGGCAGGTGGTAGAGGATCATTAAATATCGTTGCATGAATGAACAAATGAATATGCTTCGCTCCAAGTACATCTTGTGAAAATATTAGCTTTTTTTCCTTTCTGGAATCCTGTTATAAGCTATAAAGGGTTTTTAGTTCTACAGTTTTCCAAGAATATGTCCATTTAAAAGGAGATGCATAGGAGGCAACATCAATGTCATAGCCCAGTAGAATGGCCATCAAATGACAGCAGTTCACAGCCTGTGCCTAATAAACATTTTGTGACCAGGGTATTGACCTTTGTCTTCACACACCAGCTAACTGCTTAGATGTGTCAACACTAAACGTGATAAAAGATACAATGTTGAATTTTAACCGGTCCTGGAAAACAGTGAAGGTTACGAAATCCTCCCTACCCTTTGTGTCCTGGAAAATGGCTTACTGCAAAAGCCACCTTTCCTCATCCTCGTGGATGCCCCTCTTGTTTACCTATGACAAGGCCAGACACAGTCCCTTATAATTCCCATTCTTTGCCCCATAGATAATTAGCTGGACTACTTGTCCCCATTGATCAATTGGTACAAAATGTTTGTTAGCCCAACCTTGATTTTGTACTTCTCTCCTTCCGCCAAGTGCCTGAACTTTGCCCCTCACTCAGGCCAGCACACAGCCCTCCTGAGAATAAGCCGGCTCGGGGTGAAACAGTCTCTGATCTACTGTCTGATCACGTCAAACTTTTATCCCACTTCCCTGTACTCAGTTCTTCCCAGCCCCGTTTATGACTCTCCGTAGAAGAAAATCCCCTTTTGCTTAACTCCGGAGACTTGCAAGTCCTCCTGTCACAGTGCTCTCCTTACTGCAATAATCCCTTCCCCCTCCCCTTGGCAATAATCCTTTTTGAATAAGTCTCTCCTTACTAAGTCTGGATTTGTTGTTATTCAACAAAGAACAGTAATGTTGCTTTTTGGTGATGGATCATGGGAGAAGGGCTTTGGTCAAACACTAATCAATCACTATAGTGCTTTGTTATGACGCTGCTCGAACACACTCTCTAGAGTCTCTAGTTGCTTTAATAGTATCTATACCCTAGGGTTGCTATGAGGATTAAAGACACAAACATACACATATAGAAAGAGTATTGCTGACATCTTCCTTCTCTGACCCCCACCAGTCCATAATTTCGTCTTTGGGTTTTACCTTTCAAGTATATTTGGTATTTCTCCATCTCCACTGCCACTGCTGGTTGTCCTCAGTTGCCACCTCTCTGCGCTCTCTGGGATTACTTCAGTGACCTGCTTGCCGATCTCCTTGTATTCATTTCTGCCCTACCCTAGTCTTCATCCTGCAGCTAAAGCAAGTGTCCTAAAAAGCAAATCAGAAGAGGTCTCACTGCACTATGTGAAGCACCTTGGCAGTAGTATAAGTTTTTGAAGTTTAATTTAGATTTTTTTTTCTCTTGGCTTTTTTCCCTTTCTTTTTTTCCATTTAAATAGGGAGCTGGCTCTGGGCTTCTTTGCTTCAGGGGGAGTTTGTGGCATGGCTTCTTGTATTTCTGTTTTCCCGAAAGTCCTATAGAAGAGATTCTGTGAGGTATTCTGGCAGCTTTGAGGACAGAGGGAGTATCTATGACAGAAACATCGTGAGGAAATCCTGCCACCCTCCCGCCCCTTCCACCCTGGGCAAAATAAAGTATAATAAAAGATTCTGGAAGAGGTGACAGAGGTCTAGGGATTCCAAAATCCCCAGGGAACTCAAGCCAGGCTCTAAGGCCGAGAGCTGGTATCAAAGGGTTTGGGCCAAGGGAGCAGCGAGCAGAGCCAAAGCCAGTGGGCAGCGCAGTGCTGCTGTCAAGAGCAAAATGGTGCCCTACAAGGAGTATGTGGATCTGGAGTCAGAATGACTTGGATTCCAGTCTAGCTCTTCCACGTATCAACTCCCAAATAGTTATTTCACCTCTTTGAGCTTCAACTTCCCAACAAGTAAATAGAGATAACGATAAAAAAGAAAATAACTTTGTTATAAGAAAGTTATGAGAAAAATACACGACTTGGTGCTTGCCATAGACTAGGCACTTAATTAATATGTTTCTCTTCCACTGTCAAGAACACAAACTATGTTTTAAATGAGCGTGAATGTGGCTGTGTCCCACGGAGCACATCAGAGGAAAGTCCTGTTGGTACAGCTCTTTCTCAGCAGATATAGGCCATAAGGCCCTACTTAGATCTGTGCTGTTTTTGAGCAATTTTTTATTTGACTCCCCGAGGGGAGACTAAGGTACCCACCAGTTAAATGAATCCACAAGGACCCCTATAACATACATAGGTTGACTCTTTTTGGTGTGGAATCTCCCACAATATTATTTTTCTGGGCTCCTCTCTCAGATCTCCCGCTCTTTGGGATTGGGTGCCCATCTACTTTAAGTCTTTATTATTGTCCAAGTCCCCCAATTTGTAATACCTTTTAGACACATAGGCATGAGTTTTAATGGATGCTTTAGCGTTATTCTTGCAATATGGTTTCTTTTTATTATGATTTCAATTGGAAGGCTGCTCTGGTTTTTCTGTCATGCAAGCATAGACTTGCTACACAGAAATTTCTCCTGGCCAAATACAGCAATGCCTTCCATTTTCATGATTAGCGTCCTGGTATTTAATAATCCCTTCATACTAAACTTCTGATGTTATACAATGATTTTATTTTTAAGAATTCGTTTTCCACTGGTAATGGTCTTCAATATAGAATGCAAAATATTGATTTATTTAGCTTGAGATGATGTGCCCAAATTCTATCCTTATATTCTAAAAATAATTTAAACTCAACACTTTGATCAGATTCCGAAGCAATCATAATTAATTCATAAGGGTCGAATATCCAGAGTGTCCAAACTTGGAGTGTGCAAAAGGCAGTGATACCATCAGCCTAATTAGATCATGATAATCCACCAACATATGGGAGGTTTCAACATATATTTATGTTGATTTAACCGAGCCACTCATAGGTCTCCTACCCACTTAACTATAGAGTACTGAAAAGTGTGATATCTGTTTACCTTAAATAGTCACATATTTGCAAATGGAGACAGTATTTTTTTTCTTTTTGAGGAAGATTAGCCCTGAGCTAACATCTGCCACCAATCCTCCTCTTTTTGCTGAGGAAGACTGGCCCTGAGCTAACATCCATGCCCATCTTCCTCTACTTTATATGTGGGACGCCTACCACAGCATGGCTTGCCAAGCAGTGTCATGTCCACACCTGGGATCTGAAGCGGCAAACCCCAGGCCGCCGAAGCGGAATGTGCACATTTAACCGCTGCGCCACTGGGCCGGCGCCAAGAGGTGGTACTTTTGGATATGTCATGTGCTTTATTCCAAAAGCTGACATTATAAATGGAATAAAATAGAAAGGATTAGGTAAACTCAGATTTTTTATTAAGTCTAGTGAGAGACCAGAAGACTGTAACTAGGATTTATTTCTATGCTCCAACTATATTAAAGTTGTGCATGGATTAACATTATTTTTTATAAGAATTAAGCTGCTTTGATTAATCAATCAAGAGTTTCTGTTCAATCCACCAAGTCTGTGAAGAGATTTTGGAAATGGTTGAATGTGAAAGAATGCATTGTAATGACCAGAGATACATTCCATTGCTGTTTGAGTCCTGTCCTAAATGAACCCTGTTGAGGAGCGTCTGCTCTCCCCGAAGAACTTCTGAAGCGTCCGGGATCCCATGCTGTGGTTATTACTGCAGTAACGCCAAAGAGGGGTGGGTGGGAAGACCTGTGGGCAGCCACCTTGTATACAGAATCATGCTATGTACAATTGGAGGGTGTAGTCTCAGATTCCAGCTTCATGAAGTCATGAGCAGACTGAATCTCATCTTGTCAATGGTTGTATTCAGAAAGCCTAGAGCTCCAGCATTGGTCTCCTGCTGCTCTAGCTAAAATGATACTTGTTTCCTGGTGATGATGACTTAGAAGGAACTCAGGTAGATACTAAGATTATTGAAGAATTTTGGTCTTCTAAGAATGCGTATGTTGGTTTTTGTGTCCATTTTCCATTTCCCTTATACCCTACAAGATACCTTCATTAGGTAAAACAAAGTGTTCACATTGTTATTCCTCATGACTGGGAGCCTATTTTCTTAGTTATTATCTGGCCATTAGATTGGAATTGACATATTAATTTAGCTAAATCAGCCACAGATTGGCCGTAGTAAAGATTTAGAGAGAAACAAATAACTGATATTTAAGTAAAACATCATGCAAAATAATTCTGCTTGTGTACTGGGCTTTGCTTTGTCTTGTGTCAATTTATCTAAGCTGGATCGACGTTTCCCAGAATTTCCTTCATGACATAGTTCCGGGCTAGTGGGGGTCACAGGAGACATTTTGCACATGGTTTGGAAGGTGGAAATAAGCAGCAGCCATATTGTTTTTAGACTCAGACAATTGGTGCAGCTTACATACTTGGTCCTGGGTCTGCTGGTTCATCTTGTTGGCATGGGACAGCAGCTGGACACTTCCCGCTGCCACCAGACTTATCCTTCACCTTCTATGCCTGGGCCAAGTGCATGTTTAGCTCTGTGATGAAGAGTGCCAGCTCCTGCTGTAGGTAACCCATGTCATCGAAGTTGGAGGCTTGGAGCCTCTAAGAGACCAACACGGGTTCCCGCTTGTCCTATGGGTTCCAATTTGTCATTGCTCTCCCTCACTTCACAACCATCTTTCCTTCCTGCCTGCCTGCCTGGCTGACCTCAGGCCCAGCCAGAGATGTGCAAACAACGGCAGAAAGTAAACTATTTAGCCAGCCCCTGCAATTGTGTGAGGTCGAATCTCTACATTAATCTCCTGTTACACACAAAACGTCCTCGTGGTTTTGCTTCTCTGACCAAACCATGACAAAGTTGGGGTTTGTTTGGGTGACCAAGAGTGTATAAGCCAGGGGCTGGCCCCGTGGCCGAGTGGTTAAGTTCGCGCACTCCGCAGCAGGCGGCCCAGTGTTTCGTTGGTTCGAATCCTGGGCGCGGACATGGCACTGCTCATCAGACCACGCTGAGGCAGCGTCCCACATGCCACAACTAGAAGGACCCACAACGAAGAATACACAACTATGTACCGGGGGGCTTTGGGGAGAAAAAGGAAAAAATAAAATCTTTAAAAAAAAAAAAAAAAAAAAGAGTGTATAAGCCAGAATTTCTCCCCCTAGGACAGTTTAGCTGACAAGGAGTTACAAACTAAGGACCTATCAAGTCTGCTAATAGGTAAACCAACAGGAAATTTAACAAGAATCTGAATATAAAGAAGAAAATGGTTTACCAGTTTTGATGACTTTCAAGATTTCTTTTCCTATATCTTTGTAATCTTACTATGTCTGACAGTAGTTGTAATGGAGAAATAATTCTATAGGAATAGAAATTCTTTACTGAGTCTGTGATAGATATATCCTTTTAAAACACAAAATAAGATACAGGCTGAAAAACCTGGAAGGAATACACATTGCCCTTGATCTCTGAGCTAAGCTGATGGATTGCATAGGCTTGTGTTGGGAGCTCAGATTTGGGAATCGAGTCAAATTGTACTGAGACATTTATCATTGTATAACTGTGGGAAAGTCACTCACTCTTGGGTTTCTTATATGTAAAATTCTTCTTATTCTAGAATTGTTGTGAGAGCTAAATGAAATAATCTGTGAAGTCCAAACAAGTGCACAGATGAATGCAGGATTTGCCATGTGCAGCTCCATGTCCAATTGTTATCTGTGCACGTGTCACCTCTTTTTTTTATTTGAAATGCCCTTGAGAGTGGGACTGTGTCTTTTTCGTCATTATTCCCAGCACTGTGTGAGATGTTCAGTAACTGGTGTGTAGTTTATGTGCAATACGCTCAAAATTATTTGTTCTACAAATGCATGAATGTCCAGAGGCACGTCACTATTGCTGATGCAGCATATCTAGACGTGGTATTTATCGTATCTTCTCTTCTGAGACTCAGAGTAGACAAAGGTGGTCACTATGTTTGGAAATTTAGGAGTAGTGCATGGGTGAATGCCTGAGAATCACTGTGCCTGGCATAATGTTTAACTCAAGGATTTCTCGTTTGCAGATCCTGGAAGGCCTGACACATGCAGTTATGATTGCACGCCAGTGGATGTCACTCTTAGAACGTAGAAACGTGCTCTCAGGCTTTCTTTGGGAAGGCAAGGCAGACACTCCACAGATGTTTGCCTCCTTCCCCGGGGTAATGTGGGAAGTGATGTTGGTCTCCAGATGTCACTCATCATGGTGGAGCCCTCCACGCTCTCTTCATCCAAGTGTAGAAAGAGGAATTGTGGAATGCTTTGCAAAGCAAGCTTTGATCTATAGGAATGGTGTTCATTGATTGATGGAATTTGGGGAATGCCTCAGTGAACTAATATCATTTAAAAATGTTTCGCTGTAATAGTAGCTGCCTCTTTGAAGGCAAGTAGGAGATTCAAACATAGGATGGGAAGGAGATTTACTTTTCACTTCTGTATCTGTTATCTGTGGTTTTGTTTGTACTTTGTTAATAAGTCACTCATTCCAAAGTAAATACTAAAGAATAACAAAATAATATTTGGCAAAATATTGATAGTACTCTTCTTTGAATTGTTTCTTGTATTACTGACTAAGGAAATTTGTAATTAAGAATAAAAACACTTGATTATGTTCTTTGCAATGTTATGGATTTCCATTCCTCAAACTGGCCTCTCATGCAGACATTAATTCATGTTCATTTATTTACATTCTTATTATGCCCCTAACTGTGTGCTATTTGTTGTACAGGTGCTGTTACACTGGCAAACTTTAAAAAACATTATTTTTTAAAGGAGAACTCTAATATGAATTAGGATTAAAGGAACACATCAGCTTCAAAATTATCCTTGTCTGATTTCTAGTTTGTAGGTAGATTTGCAAATAGGTAAGTTTACAATAAAACGTACACAGTTTCTAACTTTATAAGAGTAAAAAGGTTTTATGAAGTTGACAAAAATCAAGCGTTTTCCACCTGGGACTGTAAACTGGTACAACCTGTTCCCCAAGCAATTGGAGATCTGTGTCAGAAATCTCGGGGTCATCATAATTTATGACCCAGAGATTGCACTTCTAGAATTCATTCTTAGGTGGCAAACAAAGATGTACTTTAAAAGTACATACAAGAAACAACTGTTTATGTTGAAGAAAAGTCAGAAGCAAGAAAGAGGAAGTATAGAATCACCTCTTAGCAAAACAATGTGGCCAGGGCGTAGCAGTTGACAAAGCGTAAATACAATGTTGCTTTGAATAATTCAAATATCCCTTCATGTTTGGGTTGCTTTGTGTCACTTGTGGCCCATACATAGTCCTAGAGAGGAGGATGGCAAGAGGTGAGGCTGCTTTACTTTGATTTTTGGAGGAAGGGACTGGATAAGTGTGGACCAGCAACACTATACACAATGCAAGGTACCCCACTATATACACAGAGAGTTGTGTGTTAGGCAAAAACCGACACAAGTCCACTATGGTTAACATGAGGAAATGGAACTTCTCCAAATCTAATTGTTGTCAGTTCTGCCTATTGACAAGGTTGAACTTCGGGTTGAAGAAGATAGAACACTGTCAAGAGGAAACTACAGTGTCAAGATGGGTTGAGATTCATCTGGCTGCCTTAAATGAGTTCAAGTCTCTAGGACTGGACAGAGTATATCATGGGCTGCTCACAGAATTGAAATCAAATGAAATCGTCTAGTCGGCTTCAGAGGTCTCTGTACCATTGTGAAGAAGTGGAGAGATGTTAGAAAGCTGAACATAAGCAAAGATTGTTTTGATTTTCTAAAGGGAACATAAAGAAGATTCTGAAAATGTTCGGCGTTTGAGCAGACAGGTGAATCTCCTTAATTCTACCTCACATTAGGCGGCAGATGGATGACCTCAGGTTCAGGCTCCTCTTCATAAGCCCTCTATTAATTTCCTAGGAACGCCATAACAAAGTACCATAAACTTGGAGTCTCAAAACAACAAAAATTCATCCTCTCACAGTTCTGGACTCTTAAAGTCCAAAATAAAGACGTCAGCAGGGCCACCCTGCCTCTGAAACCTGCAGGGGAGAATCCTTCCTTGCCCCTTCGCAGCTTCTGGTGGTAGCTGTCAACCCTTGACATTTGTTGGCTTGCAGCTGTATCACTCCGATCTCTGCTTCTGTCATCACTTGGCATTCTCCCCTGTGTGTCTGTCTCTTCACATGAGACTTTCGTCTTCTTATAGGGACACCAGTCATGTTAGGTTAGAGACCACCCTAATGATCTCATTTTAACTTGATTGCGTCTGCTAAGACCCTATATCCAAATAAGGTCACTTTCACAGGTACTAGGGATCAGGACTTCAACATATCTTTTTGGGGGACAAAATTCAACCCATAATAAGTATCCTCTTTCTTCTTTTTCTTTATCCTTTCATTATTTTATTCTGTTCTATATTCTATAGTTTATTCCTTATTCTATTCTATACTATATGTCCACACTCAAAAATCCCACCCCCTCCAAACTCTTTCCCATATTTATTTTCACTGGAATTATTTCCATTATCCATACTCAAGTGACCAAAGTAAAATTTGAAATTTATAAGACTAACCAAAAATGAAAAGATTTGGAAATGCTCTGTTCAGTGGCATCCAGCCTAAGATGCGGCCTAAACAATTTAGTTTGACCTTATCCATACTGTTCATCCTTTCTGAACCTCAGTTTCTTCATGTGTAAAATGACCTCTCAACTTCCCAGCTTGGAAAGTAATAACATATGTGAAAAAACTCGGGTAGCCACCATTTCTGAAGCAGAGGTCTTTGATTAGGGGTGGAGATTCAGCCAGCCTGAGACAAGCCCTACTGTTTGGCACACTGGGATCTGTGGACAAACTGTGGCACATCCTCATTTCTCTATCGGAGCAGATGTATCAACAATCTCTCTGTCTTGCTGTTTTTGGCTCAAACTTCAAGGTTTTCTCAAACCCAATGTCTGAAGCAACCTCCAAAGAATGGAGGAACTGTGGAAACAGCAGTTTGAAAGAGCCTACCAGGCAAACAGTCAAGTTCAATCTGTAGGTCTGGCCATTGTTTCTGTTGCATATCAAAGGACGCCTATTTTTCATCTCCATATGATGTTGCCAAAGAGGTAATAATAATGAAGTGTCATACTGTAAAGGAGCAGCCCTACATCAAATGCATGTCCTCCTTTGATCCAGCTGAGCCAGATGATAGTTATTTTGCTGTCAAGAGAGCAATGACAAAAGGCCAGCCAAGGCTGCAACATTTTAGCTGGGTGTGTGTCAATGGAGGACAGATGCGTTTGCCTGTTCTAACGGGAGGCTAAAAAAGCTTAGTGTCATTTGCTCAGAATCCAGATGTAGCCACTGGTACTCAAAAGTCAGTTTATAGGAATGAAGCTCCTGAGGTGTGAGGAAGATTAAAGTGTCTTCATTTTTTACCTTTAGTCTGTGGAATAATACCCTAAAGGTAGGAAGCTAAGTGGATGGATAGAAACATTACTTCCTGTTCATTCGCATCTGCTTTGAATGAACGCTAGTTTTTGAGCTACCTTGGGAAAAAGCGCTCTCTCTCTCCTTTATTCTCTTTCTTTTCATATATACATATGAAAATACATATACATATGTATATACATATACATATATATATATATTTCTTTTTTTAAGAAACATTTTGCTAGCATGCAATCAGATAACTTGAGTTGTGGTTTATTTCAAGGTGAAATTAAAAATTGCAAAAAAGATGGAACACCACTAAACTTGATTATGTCAATTTAGTAAATTTTATCCTTGTGTTTAATCTCGCTTGATAACAAGTACTTAGGAATTTTACCTGCCTACTGTAATGGCTTTCCAAACACTGTCAAGTGACCTATCTCCTTCTACAGGTGTTGGAAACTTTGACCTCAGACCAGGAATGAGAATTGTCATGAAGACAAACGCCCTATGTATCTGCAGCAAGGACCCTGTCTGCCTTTTAATGACCAGATTTAGACTTTGCCAGAGAAGCAGTGGTTGGGTGACCTCAAATTTTTGAGGGAATCCCATTTCTGAGCCAGATAGTCCTGGTTTTCTGGTGATAGTAAGTCCATCTCAGCTTCCTGGACTCCTTGATAAGTGTCTGTGACATTCTCATTTAAGAGGGATGAGACTAAAACTCATTTGACTTCACCACCTAGAATAAGGGCATTCACTCAGTTTGCTTTATGCAAAAAAAAAAAAAAAAAAAGAA
>NC_060279.1:19098295-19187050 GCF_021613505.1 Equus quagga | reverse complement strand
TTTCAGGGGCCCTGTACCATCTACAGAATACAAGATAGAAAACCAATCTTTCCCATGGGATACAAAGTAATACACTGGCTTCCTCTCTAACTTCTTCTCCTATGGATTCTCCACATATCTCAACTCCAGTCATACTGACCAGCTTAGTGCCCACGCACATTCTTGCCATTCAATTTCACAACTCTGTGCCATTACACACACTGGCCCTCCACCGTGGTGGGACAACACTGCTACTCCTTGCTCTATATACCTTTCAACACCAAGTTTAAGAATCTCCACATTTGTGAGCCCTCCCTAAACTCATCCCAAAATTTATACTAACACCAACCCAATTCTTAGGGCTCTACTATTTCCTTCACTGTATCACAGTGTATTTGTTTACAAATCTCCCTCCCTGGGAACTTCTTGAGGATAAAGAGCACCTTATTTATCTTTAAGTCCCTAGAACCTAGAAACGTACCTGATACCTAATAAGTATATTTAATTAATGTTTGATAAACTGATAGATTTGTACTTCACAGACTTGTAAGGATTAAGTGGGATACTGTTTGTAAAAGTGGCCTATAAATGATAAATCTCTAGAACATTAATTTGCAATGGTGAGGGAAGGGCGCAAACTGAGAGCGGTCTATATCAAAGGACTACAAGACCTCAGAAACAGAAGTTATTTTCTCTCAGGAAAGTATAACAAGATTTCTAAACCACAGGATTACTAAATCCAGAAAATACAATTATTTCCTTGTAAAGTACAGTCATTATTTCAAGCAGATAATTATCTATTGAGGAATTTGTGAGGAAAATGACAATAAACATAATATTAAGATGATTAGCTACAGTCAATAATATGCTAAAGATAACATATTCAAGAAAGAACAATATTTTCTTACTGCTCCTGTGTCTCAATGACTTTAAGTCAGACAAGACTGCTATTAAAGGCATAGTTTATAAAGAGTATTAATTCCAATAACTGGAAAGTAACCATGTGTGGGGGCCTGGAATTGGCCACCCCAAGATGTCTCTTTGGCATGATGATTATTTGGGGCTGGAAAGCAACTGGTAAGTAGAATTTACTTACCCTTTATAAGAGACATTTACATTGTAAAGGAAAGCTCCATCTGTAAAGATATCTCCCTCTCTACCAGGAAGAAGGGGGGATGACCTTATCTCTAGAAACTCTTAATCAACAGGGAAGGCAAGGACTTAAATCTGCATTTGTTTGTTGTGCTTGTCTGGTAGCCTCCTGTAACTGACTCCCCCCACCCCCAACATCCTCCTTTGTCTTCAGCTGGATATGATGTTTGGGGTGGTGGTTTTGGCCATTTTGGCGAGTTGCTCAGCTTGCCTGAGCCTCTCCCATGTATACATTGACAAATAGAAACGGCAAGCAATAGGATATATTGGAGTACATGAGGAAGCCATTTGGTGTAAACCTAATTCAGCCTGACTTTGCTTTTTTCCAAAAGGGCCTGACTGTGGCCATTGAGCACACTCTGTATATCTGCTTTAAAACATTTCCTATGGCAAGAATAAATGGCCTTAAGACAAAGGTGCAACTTCCCCCCCACATTGGCATTTCCTTAAGGATAAGCATCTTTCCTCAGGCTAGGAACTGATTGCTGCACTCACCTTTGAACACCCAGCTCACCTGTGACCACCCAGCTCAAGACAACAGACCTGCCACCCTGCTGTGTTCACCGAGACAGCAGACCTATCTCCTGTTTCCATCAGTCGCTGTGCTGACAGAGCAGTCTCACGACTACTGTAAAAGGGACATTTCAATCCTACGTGAAACATCCTGTTTGGGGGTATATAACCACTCTGTGCACCCCACTTCTTCGGTACCTTTTCTTCCTTTGGGAAGAAAGGCCCTGGGCCACGGTCCTCCAAATATAAAGCTTTGTTTAATTTTCTCCTGCTATTCTGTCTCACGTGAACTTAATTAGTTCTCCAGCCAAACGAACCAAGAGAGGGTAGAGGAAATGTCTTCCTGCCCTACACATGCAAAAACTGCTTCCCCTACGACTTAATATTCATGCTATGTACCTCCTTCGGTTTGTGTAGCAATTCACTATAGAGACCAAAGGAACCCAGAAGATGCACTGCAGGGATTTCTCATACTATTCCTGAGGTGTGCACCACAAGAAGAACACAAAGCAATGATACAACGATGTTCACTGAACATACTGGCAACTTCAAGTTCCTTTCTTGCATTTACTCTAGGGAACTAATCATAACACAGGAGAAAACTGGAGCTGTCCTTTAAGAAAGCAATAAAAAGAACAAACTCAATTATTTCTCTCTTTGGACCCTTTAAGTTCACTGAACAAAAAGTGCTCTCTCTCAAGCTCTTCTGGCCTCGCTCCTTATAATCCCTCCATTTTTCATAGGAAGTATCTTATACTGCTATCTATAGTCTTGATTCCTAAAAGCAGGTAGGCTCAACCACCCCTATTTCAAGCAGTCTCTAAATTTCAGAATTTTTGAAGTTTTCAAGTTCTAAAGTTACCAAAGTTCTAAAAGTTTTCTTAAAGGTAAATAATTTGCCATAGAAACAAAGCTATAGAGATTAGTTTCTCAAATTAGTCCACAAAAGCCAATTTATTACATAATTTCAAAGCAAACTAGATGTGCCAAGCTTTCTAGCCTGGATCTCTGTACATGTACAGTCATGTGCAGTCAACAATGGACCGCATATGCTACCGTGGTCCCACAGATTAGTACTGTATAGCCTAGCTGTGTAGTACAGGCTATACTATCTAGGTTTGTGCAAGTACGGTGGGAGAGGAAGAAATTTTCCTCTATCCTTCTAGATTCTTCTGGCTGGTAAGAATTAAATTGACATGAGACAGATTAACATGAGAAAAACAAACAAATGCTTAATAACACATATATATGGGAGAAATCTAGGAAAACTGAGTAACTTGCCAAAATGGCTCAAACTCTCACCTTAAATAACATCCTCAGCTAAAGACAAAAGATGTTGGTGGTGGGCAGAGTCAGGGACTTCAAAGGGAAGGAAGATAATTTACAAGCAGGTGAAAAGGAGCAAACATTTGGAAAACAAGTGTTTGGCCATACAGAAACAGATGGACACAAAGGGGAGCCCAACAAACAGGCTTGTCTAGGTTCCTCCCTGTCTACCACCTAGTTCATGTTGTGCTAAGGTGATAGCTCACTTCCTGAGACAGGTTTTTTACATTCTTTTAGGCAGTTAAGGGGAAGGTAACGTGAAAGACTTCCTGAATCTTTTGTTTCTTAAAAATAATCAACCTAAAGTAATCTCCATATTAAAGAGACACATTTTGGGGTGGTAAATTTTGTTTCCCTTCAGTACACTCTATGATGTTCGCACAATGACAAAATCACCTAACCACACATTTCTCAGAACACATCCCTTCGTTAAGGGTTCATTAACACAGGACTGTAGTTCCCTTTGCCTAGAACATCCCTCCTTCTCCCATTCCACCCACCTCACCTTCGCCTGAATAACTCCTACGCATTCTTTAGTTCTCAGTTTAAACGTTACCCGCTCCAGTAAACCTTTCTTAACTAATCCCTCCACAGTGTACCAAGGCCATGTTAATCCTCCGCTGTAATCCCATATTAAGTGATAAGTACTTATCAGACTTAGGGTGACAGCTTGCGTGTCTCCTCACAGGAATAAGTCTCTGAAAACAAAGACTGTGACTGCAGTGCCTGGCACACAGGGGCACTCCAAAAATAATTTGTTAAAACTATTCAGGATATTAAGCCCTGGGTGTTCTATAGTACCTGGGGTTATAGAAGAGCCTAAGACACTGGAGCAGTGCTTTTCTGAAAGGACTATCTCTAACTGCGTCTTTCTACATTTTTACACATTCCCTTCTATTACTGATCCTTCATGCTTACCAGGATATCTTCCTAAGGAAGCTGGAGTTAAAAGGGCAAAATAAAGGAACCAATACAAATCTTCCTAACTAAATTTGAATCAGCCCACTACGATCACAATCAGTGAAAGGAACAACTCAAATCTGAGCATATTAAAACTCTTCGCTAAAACCTATATTCTTCATTTTGTACTACTTTACCTGGGTTAGGTTTGCACTAGAACTTGAATCATTACTTTCATGATGCTCACGATGATATTTTCCTTTTGACTCATGAACAGTCTGCTTACACATGGAATCTGAAAATAAACGTTCTCTTGGGTGCCTAGTCAAATTAAACGACACCCAGCAGCCTTCCAGGCATTCTTTGTTCTCTGGCTTAGTCTTCGATTTGGTAGAATCTACACTGAAGACACTTCCTCCTACAAGCTTCTGGAGAGTATCACAGGATTTTGCTGGGATTTTGAAACTGATCTTCCTTCTTCTAGATTTGAGGGGTTCCTTAATTATCTTGTTGGAACTGTAATCCTGAGAAAATTGGATTCTCTTCCATTTCTCCAAAACACATTTTTCAGAACTGTCTCCAAATTTATTGTACTTTTCTTTCTCGTGTTCTTTCATCTTCCCCCTCTGAGCAAGTAAATGAGCCCATTTTTTTTCATTTGCCTCACCTTCAGCTTTAGGTTTCACATCTTTGGCAATCTCAGGACTGCTAAAGTTTTTATTTCCATGGTCAAGCTTACTCCTAACATTTGTCAATTTACTACCTTTCACTTTAAAATCTACACATTTATTGATATCCTTTTTAGCTCCACTTGAAGAAAAACTCTGTGAAATCATTTGATTATTATTTGAATATGATGCTTCTTGGAGTTTAACGGGTCCTCGGGATGAAAAGCTGATTTTTGGTCTCTTTCGGGCAGTGTCAGTTTCTACATTCAGTCTGTAAAGCAGCACAGAAACCTATGTTACATTATGATTACACAAGATTATACATAATGTTGTACTGTATCATTTTAGTTAGGAAATAACATAACTGGACTGACACAAACTTCATAAAAAGTAAGAAATGGCTACATTAAGAATGAAGTAGAGGGGCCAGCTGGGTGGTGTAGTGGTTAAGTTCACACACCTTGCTTTAGTGGCCTGGGGTTCAGGGGTTCAGATTCCAGGCGCAGACCCAGCACTGCTCGGCAAGCCAAGCTGTGGCGGCATCCCACATGAAATATAGGAAGACTGGCACAGTTGTTAGCTCAGCGACAAATTTCCTCAAGCAAAAAGAGGAGGACTAGCAACAGATGTTAGCCCAGGGCCAATCCTCCTCACCAAAAAAAAAAAGACGAAGAAGTGGAAAGGATTACTCAACAAATGGGTGTTGCAATAATCAATTTACTATTTGGAAAAAGTCCAAATTTACAGCTTTATATAATACCAGACAGCATAAATTAAAATTAAAAGGACTGGGAATTGGTATTTGTTATAAATGTGACAGATTATTAGTCTTAGTTAATAAAAATCTCATCAAAAACTACTAAGACTCTAGAATAGGACATCAACAGAAAATTAATGAAAAAGAAAAAGAGAACAGCTAATAAACATTTGGGGAAAAAAGTCTGACTTCTCTAGTAATCACAGACATGCTAATTACAACATACCATTTTCTTCTATCAAATTAGCAAAGATTTTAAAGTAACATTAAATATTGGCAAGAAGTTATAAAATGGACTCTCTCATATGTTCCTGGTGGAAATGCAAAATGATACAACAGTTCCACAAAATAATTTGACAGTATAATTAAGAATTCTAAAAATGTTCATATTCTTTCACTTCTCAGTAATTACCATTTTAGAAATCTATATCAAGGTGAAAAAAATCTGAAATGGACTAAAAAATAAAAAGATATTCAATTCAGGATTACTTATAACAGCAAAAAATCAGGCACAAAGTAAATGCTAAAATTTTGGAAATGACTAAGAAACATATCATTCTATCAAATATGACAGAATACCATAGTCATTTCAAATGACGTTTATAAAAAGATTTCAATAACACAACAAAAAATATTGATATAACATTAAGCAAAAAACAAGCAGGGCACAAATCTGTATACATAATGTGATCTCAACAATTTAAATAAGCATAGTAAAAAGACCAGAAAGAAATGTGCTAAACTATCAGAAACAGCAATAGCTAGAGGTAATAATAATGTTTTCCTTTTTAAAGTAGATATTACTTTGTAGTCAAAATGAAACACAATCCAGTAATTTATATTTGCAACCCAAAATACTAAAGTTCTGAGATCTTTTTAGACATAAAAGTTAGACATGCAGCAAATACTTTTTTATCAATGACTTAGTGTAAAATCAATATTCAGCTGAAGCTGAATAGCATCATCCTGGATTGAACTCTTACGCCAAAAGAATAAATGTGAAATTTTGTCAAAATCTAATTATAATTAGCTTATTTTAAAATTTAGTAACCATTTTAAAATGTAACATGCTGCACGAACAATAACTTCTCAACATTATCAGCTCCTAGATTGCTCCGTTGGTCATGATAATGCACATTTAGGATACTAAATTACATACTTAATCTCAATTTAGGTCAATTGAAGAATAAAGTACTTTTTAGCTAATTCTGCCAGTAATGGGTACTGCTGATAGCAATACTGTCATCTCTCTAATAGTAACTGAGGCAAAACTTATCTCCTTTTCAACTCCTGGAATTAAAGACTTGGTCAATGGTGACGATGCAATTTTATCGACAAAATCCCACAAACTGAAAGTGTGCTGCTTCTAGAAAGGCTTTCTGAGTCTTTTCAAAAACAGACTTAAAGCTGTTGCCATTTTTACATTTTATTGCTAATACATCTGTATGTACTTAAACCAGAGATCTGGAATTGTGGTAATGGTACAATGTAACTGGCTTTCAGAATGACAAAATTCTCTCTGATTTTCTATCTGCAGCTCAGGTTTCGCTGTTTGCACACCAATTTCGAGGCCTTCCCCGTAGTTGAATATGGAGATTTTTACAGAAGATGCCATATACTATAAATAAATACTTGTAACCTTAAGACAAATTAGTTTGCTTACTTCTCCAACAAGTAAATAACAGCAAACAAACCACTTTCTCTGCAGGCAATGATTGCTAGAAATCCTGCACTCGTTTTTTTTGTGGGGTGTTTTTTTGGTGAGGAAGATTGGCCCTGAGCTAACATCTGTTGCCAATCTTCCTCTTTGCTTGAGGAGGATTGTCACTGAGCTAACATCTGTGCTAATCTTCCTCTATTTTATGTGGGATGCTGCCACAGCATGGCTTGACAAGCAGTGCTCGGTTCACACTGGCGATCCAAACCTGCGAACTGTGGGCCCCCAAAGCGGAGTGTGCGAACTTAACCACTATGCCCCAGACCAGCGCCCTGCACTGTTGATATTAATGCCTGCAAAAGCACAGTATTACAGCTTTCTTTCATCCAAGTAACCTTTTAAATATGTAATAGCTCCTATAACATATTGTTTAAGTACATGACAAGGAAGTTCTAAAATATCTTGTATGCCAAATAGTTTGTCTTTGTTTATTTACTTATTTATTTATTTTTGAGGAAGATTAGCCCTGAGCTAACATCTGCTGCCAATCCTCCTCTTTTTGGGGAGGAAGACTGGCCCTGAGCTAACATCCATGCTCATCTTCCTCTACTTTATATGTGGGACACCTGCCACAGCATGGCTTGTTAAGTGGTGCCATGGCCACACCCAGGATCCAAACCAGCAAACCCCAGGCTGCCAAAGTGGAACGTGTGCACTTAACTGCTGCGCCACCAGGCCAGCCCCAGTTTGTCTTTGACAAAAGAACATTTCACTACAAGTTACACCTAGAGTGCTTGCCAATATTTGCAAGTGAATATTCAGATATTAACAATGAATCCAAATGCCATGCCTTGCTCATATTATTGACATTGTTACCCTGATTAGATATGATGATAACCCACACAATGGCATGGTCACTGATCACATGTGGGTTCCGGGATGCAGAAATGTTGTTGAAGTAGGCATTCAACTATTCAGCATTGCAAAGGCTGAAGCCCAATAGCGGTTTTTGAGTAAATTCATGAATCCTTAGAATAATTTAAATGCTAATCCCAAAATAATTCAACAACATTATTTCTTCCTCCTCCCAAGATTATGTGAACAAGTCTAAGGGGGTAATATACAGATCAGAAGTCTGTCTACTCTCTTATACATGGATATAAAATCAAGGGCTAGAAAATGTGCCCTTAAGCAAATCAAACAGTGTTTTAGAACTCAAAAGAAAAGAAAAAAAGGATACTAGTACAAAAGGCATTAAAAATCCAGTTCAAAAAATTCAGAAAGTGATAGCATAACACGATATTTGTGACAGAACATACTTCCATAGATAACAACACAGAAGCAAAGTATCACAAAAACTAGGAGGAGATGATCCAAAAGAAAAGCTGAAGAAGAGTCAGAGACAAGCTGGATTTGTTGTTTTTAGCAAACATAACTGAGCTTGTCTGGAAAGCAGAACGTTTATTTCTATACTTAATGCCATTTTACTTGTTTTCCCATAACTCCCTATTTTCAGAGAAACCTTGATATTATCAACTTTGATCACACATTATACTTTTTCTATTTACCCCCATTAGTGGCAAGAAATTCCTTTACCACAAAATTCTCTGAAATTTTTATCCAAAGAATGCAGAAGTTAAAGATTAATAATCTCCATTATTCTCCTATCCCCCAAGTTCTTTAGTTGTAGCCACACTCAGTTTAATTCGCATGGTTTTAAAGCCATTTCAATTCAATAAGCTATATAGTCTCTTCAGGGGTGATATGTAAAAATAATTTATCCAAAATTTCTAAATCAGCCTCATGAATTTTTCCATAACTATATGTAATGAAGTGACAAATAAAAATGGCAAGCAATAGGATTTATTGGAGAATATGAGGAAGCCATTTGGTGTAAACCTAATTCGGCCTGACCTTGTCTTTCCAAAAGGGCCTGACCGTGGCCGTTGAGCATGCGTTGTATATCTGCTTTAGATATTCCCTATGGCAAGAGCAAAGGCCCTTGAGATAAAGGTGCAACTTTCCTCCCCCTCTCAACGTTGGCATTCCCTTAAGGATTAAGCATCTCTCCTTAGGCTAGAAACTGATTGCTGTGCTCACCTGTGACCACCCAGCTCAAGACAATAGACTTGCCTCCTGCTACACCCTCCGAGACAGCAGACCCACTACCTGCTGTGTCCATCAAGCGCTGTGCCGACAGGGCAATCTTGTGACTACTGTGGGAGGGACATTTGAATCATATGTAAAGCATCCTCTTTGGGGGTATATAACCACTCTGTGTACCTCACTTCTTTGGTGCCCTTTCTTCCCTCAGGAAGAAAGGCCCCGGGCCATGGTTCTCAGATTTTAGCTCAGAATAAAATCTCCCAAATTTTCATTTATAGATTGGTTATGGATTATTTTCATCGACAGAAGTTATGTATCTTCTAAAAATGTGTCAAAATCAAATCACCTTGAAAGAAAATTTACATTTTTTTCTAAGTATCATTTACACAGTATAGAATTCTGATAGACTTTTTATTTCAGCCAACTCTTCCTTGAATTTATACTAATATTAAGAAAATTCAATAATCATAATCTGTAATAGACCCAGAAATATCTGCATGTGAAACAGTACTAATCAAAGTAAATAAAGGATTTTGTGAATCTAAACATTTAGTCTCACAATTCTATGCCAAAAAAGTAAAAAGATATCAAGAAAAATGGGAAATTTACCTGTTCAGTTCTTGTCTTCTTTTTACATTACAATACAAAATGTCTGTATGATCTGATTTCTAAAAGAAAAAATGTACCATTTAGGAAATATAAATTATACACTGGTATTGTAGTTACAGGGGAGGAGATTGGGAGATAATATTTTTTTTCCATATCTATATGTTAGTGAATAGGCTGACACAGTAACTTCCTTAATCCTCCCAATAATCTTGTGAGACAAATATTATCATCCCCATTTTACAGATAAAGTACCCAAGGCTTAATCAGAGCAAAGTATCTTCCTCACGTCACAGAGCAAGTCAATAGCAGAGCCACGATGTGAAACCAGATCTGTCTACTCTATCTACTCTCTCACCCCGTCTCTCTATGTACTCTGGGAATACCGGGCTAGGCATAAGAAAAATAAGAGAGAAACAGGATATAGTCTCTGTCCAAAAGAGCTCAGAGCAAAGTAAAAGAATAAAGTAGAGAGCAGTAGAAGGATGCGTACAAATAATGTAAGGACATAACTACGGGTCAAAGCAGAAGAATAGATAATAAGTTGTAGAGTTCAAAACATCCATCACGCAAATTTGGAATATACCGAGGAAAAATGGTGAGCAAAATATATGCTAAAGATTGAATATAAATGGAATAAAGACTAATGGATAAAATAAAAAGGCATTCTCAGCTAAGAATGTTTAAGAATTCTAAGAAGCTGGAGATGACTGGCATAAATTCAGCAGAAAGAAAATAAACCAGTCTAGCTAGAAGCAGAAGGACTGCTTTGAGGAAGAAGAAAAAAGAAAACTGTAGAGTTAAGGTATGACCAAATATAAGAGGGCACTGAAGGACAAACTAAAAAGTGACTGAAGATTTCTCAACAGAGGAGAAATATGATGAAATCAGTGTTTTAAGGCGGTTAATATACCACCAATAAATTGAAACAGCAGTTTCATTATATAAAAACAAACAAATTCTTAAAAACATAATTCTGTATTCATAGAACTTTCACAACTACTCTCTCTTATTACCCACAACAACTATGTGGCTATCCCAATACACACCTAACTTCAACTTGAACGTGGAAGTACTTCACCAGCCACCCACGCACTAGCTTCACGTGTTCAGTCTGCTGCCACTGTTTCTAATTATTTGAATGACAGTGGAAAGAACTCTGGACTTGGCTCTGTTGCTGTAAACAATTTCGTGTCCTTGGACAAGTCACAACCTTCTGAATCTCAATTTCTGAATCTGAAAATGCAAACACTATATCCGCCTTGGCTACCTCAAACGGAAATTGTAAAGAGAAATATAACCAGATGTGAGAAAAGACTTAAAAACTGCCTAAATTTATATCCACGTCGTCTAATCCCACATGATGGGGTCTATCAGTACAATGAAATAAAGAACTTGATAAATGCTTTGTGCTGAGGAGAAGGAAGAAAAAACCAAACACTAGTTTTCCTTCTATTGGCTACAATAAGATATAAAGAAAAAGTTAATATAAAAGTAGTGTCACAATTTATAGTATCATAAGCCTTCCAACTGTATATTAAACTTTAATATGAATAATTTTGAGAGTTACAGTATCTAAACTACTCACCAGTTTTCTCTTCTCTGATGAAACAGATCTTACAGAGCAAGCTGAACCAGCAGAACTCGCTGAGTTTTTTTTCTCTTTCTTATCCTGAGAAAGCCATTTGGAAAAAAGGAAAGAAAAGCACAAGATAAAGCACAGTGTAAGACAGCATCATTTCATCACTGTCATTATAAATCAACATTCCTTCTACTTAATAAGAAACTTCAGAGGGGAAGAATGTTTCAAAGCACACAAAATTTGGTAAGAGGAAGAGAAACTCAACCAGAAGGGAATCTCAACTAGAAATCGGAAGATACAGGTACTCTTGAATCAGAGATGAGACGGGATCCAGGTGCTACAGCAGAGGCCAGTAGACAGCTCAGATAAGGGCACTGGGAGTGGCACTGCCATGGTGGGATTCAGCCTTCTACAAAGCAAAACCACGTATCTACTTCTTTTTCAATGGATCCTGAATTCAAGAGAGCCAGGACAAACATATTCGGACTACCAAGCATGTACCAAAGACATTCTAGATGGTGGGGACAGATTAATGAAAAAACAATAAAAGTCCCTGCCCTCATGGAGGTTAAAATCTAGGGCAGGAATTTACAAATAAACAAGTAATATACTTAGTGTGTCAGATGATGCTATGGAAAAAAATAAAGCAGAGAAAGGGTCAGGAAGGGCTGGGAGGTGGAGGCGGAGGCAGTTGCAACTTTAAACACAGTCAGAAAAGGCCCCACTGATAAGTTCACAGGAGAATGGGGGATAAGAGCAAGGGCAAAGGCCCTGAGGCAGGAATGTGCCTGGCTTTTGGAACAGCAAGGAAGCCATGGAGTGGAGAAAGCAAGGAGAGAATGAGAGGGAGATGAGATGGAGAGAGCAAGTCGCTTTGTTAGCCCCTGCAAAGAACTTAGCTTTTACCCTGGATGACGTGGAAAACCTCTAGAAAGTACTGAACAGGGGGGTGACATAAACTGACTTACACTTTAATAGGATCACTCCAGCTGCTGTGTTGAGAAGTGAACAGAGGAGGCAAAGGCAGAAGCAGGGAGATCAATTTAGACACTACTGGAATAATCTAGAAGAGCAAGCGATGGCCTAGATCACAGTGATAGCAGTAGAGGAGGCAATCAGACTCTGAATATATTATTAAGAGAAAGCTGATGGAATTTGCTGATAGACTTGATGCAAGGACAGCATGAGGACAAGGGTTTTGGCCCAAGCAACTGAAAGAACAAAACTGCAATTTACTAAACTGGGAAAACTGTGGCAGGCATCCCACATATAAAGTGGAGAAAGATGGACACGGATGTTAGCTCAGGGCCAGTCTTCCTCAGCAAAAAGAGGAGGATTGGCAGTGGATATTAGCTCAGGGCTAATTTTCCTAAAAAAAAAAAACAAGAAAAGCAGAAAAAAAATATGGGAGCCTGGAGGGCTGCTGGGAGGAGAGGGGAGCAGCAAGTTAAATGACACTCCCACCAATACACAGCCCTTTGCCCTCTTGTCAGTCCCCACATGGGGCTGCGGCCTTCAGGAAGGACTTCTCCTAGCTCCACTGGTCTCAGTTCAGCAACTCCCAGGTTCCCTTCCCTCATTCCCCTCCCCCTTCTCTACCTCCCCTCCCCCTCTCCTCTCTAGCCCCCTCCTCTCTCCTTCTGTTTGCTGGGTGCTTCACCCCAGCCACCAGCCACGGGGCTGTTCTTTCCCACAAAGATCTGCCCTCTGCTTTTCTAAGAAAAAAAAAGAAGATGAGGAGGAACCAGCAAAGACCACTTCGAAGAAGTCACCAACGAGGAGGAAAATAAGGAGAGTATGGTGTCTCAAAAAGCTAAGGAAAGAAAGTGTTTCAAGGAGAAGGTGAATCAGCCATGTCAAATACTGCTGATGGGTCAAGACAGACGGAGTATGAAAACTGACCAAGGGATTTAGCAACGTGGAAACCACCGCTGGCCGTGAGGAAAGCAAATTTGGAGGAGCAACGGCAAGAGGGAATCTGATTCAAGTAGGTGAAGAGAGAATAGGAGGAGAACTACAAAGAAAATGCCAATTATCAGTGTCACATAGGGGATAGATAAATCAAGGACACCAGAGGACTGTCTGGCCACGTTCCAGGGGCCCTTTTCCAATTATTTCTGTACCTAGGAGGCCAAATTAGTAATCAGGAAGTTAGTAAGCAAGGGAAAAACACCAAAAAGTTTAATGATCTTTGGGATACTGCATCCAGGTGATGAAAAAGCCTATGAACTACCAGAGAAATCACTTACATAGCGAATATTCACCTTTGCCGGATTTTACTCTCCCATCTTAGATGGCATTACAGCATAAACATCGTCTAATTCTGATGATGCACTATGCAGACTATTCAGAGAGTTTATAATAAAAAACTGATGGCAGGGTTTTTGGTTTGCTTGCTTTGGTTACATCAATCACATTTCAGTCTTGCTTCCTGGAGACAACACCCAGCTCAATTACTTAGACATTCTAAATTTCATCTACCAAAACACTTCTAAGGCAGAGTGCTGACAGTAGCAGAGAAAGGAACATGTGAGCACACCTTCCCTACTCTTAGCCTCCCCCACACAGGGCAGCCAGTTCTGACTGATTAGCACATAATCCTATCCAAGGCGGAGAGAATGGAGAAGGGAGAAGATGTGCAAAATGGTCTCCTGGTGAGTTATTTCTATGAAAATGAGGATTTGGGGCATAGAATTGAAGTCAGGAATGCCGAGGCAAATTACTTATCTCTCTAAGCCTCAGTTTGTTCATTCATGCAAATGGGTTATTAACAGTACCTACCTCACAGAGTTGTGAGGAATAAATAAAATAATGCAAAGAAAGAATGGGAAAAACAGATGACTTCTCCTTGGTCAGAAGGGCAGAACAAAATGTTTACATATCTCATTTTAAGACTGAGGTGTATTTTTTCATTACACAAAAATAAACTGTAAAAAAGGGTATCTTTGGGTCAGTAAATCAAAATTCTTACTTCTTCATCAAAGTTGGGTGATGAGGTGGTGCCTTTTCTCTGAGACTTGTCTTTTTTTCCACAAGATTCTTTGTTGGACATTTTGAAAAGCTAAAACAAACATTAAAACAAACAAAAAAAATTAGAAATTATTCTTTTGGTTATAGTAAGATTGGAGTTTTATAAAATGATTTCCATTTGCTAACCATTCCCAAGGTGACAGGATTCTCTGATCGTTCCACTTTACTTATATTCTCTCTCATAGAGATTTTTCCCTCTCCGTCAGCTTCATCTACCACCTTTCTAGGAATGACTCTCAAACTGTGCCTTTAGCCCTGACTTCTCTCTAAGCACCACATCACCTTTTCAGCTGCCTGCAGGACTGCAGTATTTTGCCCCACCTACACCCCAAGACCAATTAGTCATGAGTCTTTATTTTCCTGACACACCCTCTGTCACTCACTGGGTAAGACTTCCAGCAAGTCATAATCATTTTTTGAGCCCCAGTTTCATTATATGTAAAATAGCGGTAACCCATCCCAGATGGTTTTTGAGGGACTCAAATAAAACAATGGATGTAAAAAATACTCTGCACAGGGTAGTATACAGTAGGAACTAAATAACTACTGGTTTACATGGTTGTCTTTCTACTAAATGCTGAGCTCCTTGAGGAGTATGCTGTATTAAAAACTTAGGAGGTGCTCATAAATGTCTCAGCAAGCATTTATGAGTGAATGAGTGAACTTTTCTTCCTCAGAACAATCTTCATTCTTTCATTCTGGGCCACTTCCAACTCTTGCCCATTGCATTTCCTCCTTCCACTTCCCATCCTAGTCTCACTTTTCCAGCCCTGCTCTGGATCCAAGTCAATACTGTTAGCGGCTGACAAAAAAAAACCCAGTAAGACAACACTGGTATCCCTTATAGTCATAAACATCCTCAAGTTAGTGTGCACCAGAAGCATCCTGTGTTGAAACATACAGGCCAGACACTGGGAACACCACTAGGTCTGCGGGGCAGGAAGATAAAAAAGGGGTCTAGGGGGGCTGGTGCAGTGGTGCAGTGGTTAAGTGTGCACGTTCTGCTTCACTGGCCCGGGATTCACTGGTTCGGATCCCAGGAGCAGACCAACACACTGCTTGTCAAGCCATGCTGTGGCAGGCGTCCCACACACAAAGCAGAGGAAGATGGGCACGGATGTTAGCTCAGGGCCAGCCTTCCTTAACAAAAAAGAGGAGGATTGGAGGCGGATGTTAGCTCAGGGTTAATCTTCCTCAATAACAACAACAACAAAAAACCTCAATGAAGAAAACAAAGGAGGTCTAGGGGCCAGCCCAGCAGCATAGTGGTTAAGTTCGCGCACTCCACTTCGGTAGCCCGGGATTCTCAGGTTTGGATCCTGGGTGCAGACCTACACACCACTCATTAAGCCATGCTGCACAGCATCCCACATACAAAGTAGAGGAGGATTGGCACAGATGTTAGCTCAGCAGCAATCTTCCTCAAGCAAAAAGAGGAAGATTGGGAACAGAAGTTAGCTCAGGGCCAATCTTCCTCACCAAAAAGAAAGGAGGGGTCTAAAAGCAAAACTCAAAGGAGAATTTAATACTGGTAGTGACACGTATTGAGACTATGAACATAACAATGGCCAGAAACCAAGCAATTGCAATTACTCCTGGTCAATCATGATCACACTAAGTGCAGTTCTATAACAGAATGACCCATTATATGAAATCGAGCTCTTACAATACTCTGATGACTATGAAGGGAAAGAAGACAAATGCTGATAGCTAACAGAAAAGCTAATAATAATACAAATCAGTAAAAGAATATTCAACATAGACTTCTCAAATCAGATTCTAAATTGCCCAGAAATTTTGCTTTGTAAGACAGTTCATGGCAATCACTGAATTCACAGTTGAGTTTTCAGATTAGAGTAATAATCTCCTTTTCCTTTTCTTGTTCCCAGGATTCCATTCCATGGGAAAAACAGGTATAATAAAAAACAATAACTTCCATGAAATGAATTTAGACGCAATGGATTGGTTATAATGTTACCTTTTACAATTTAAACTGATCCCTGTTGGTCTGATTACAAAATTACACACTAATTTAAACCTTTTCGCCACAAGACAAATTGAAAAAATACTGCAGATAGTGGACTATTGAAGGAAAAACACCTATATGTTCACAATGACAAATGCTTTATATTTGTTTGCTGCCAAAACCAGCTAGGCATCGAGCCGAAGGAGTGGACAGAATTAATAGACAGAACACAATCTACATATTCAATGGGACAGGGGACCATCAGCCTCAATAACTGAGGTGAGGTCCCTCTGATGGCCACGTATTTATTTGTGGGTAAAGAATCACAAGCATGTACAATACCAGGAACTCATGCCTGCAGGGACACTCAAGCCAAAGCCCAAAGGTCCTATCCTTCATCCCTCTGAAGCACACCAGCCCTATCCCAGGTCAGTCCCTTGGGGAGTATCTTAAAAACAATCAGCAAGGTATGCTGGCGGCGTTCGGTTCCTGCAAGGGCTCAGCGTTCCCAAGCCCCTTGCCTTCATGCTCAATAACATACACCCCTCCGGCCTTGAATCCCAAAGCACAAACAATCTGCTATAATAATTATAAGAGTCAGCAGATCACATATCTCCCAGCCACCCATTCGGAATTTATTTTTCCTAGGCTTAAAGTCTAGCAAGAATGCTGCTATGATCTCCTGCAGCATTTCCCCCTTTTTGTTTTTGTAAGAAGAGGTAAGCGGTCTGGGCAGTTTCTCTCTTAGCCAGTTCTCAGAAGGTTTTTCTCGTGCATCTGAGGACTAAGCAGAAAATAATGAAAAATATACATCCTGATATAACAGTTCCAATAAGGCTACCGTCAATGGTTTTTATCCAATCAGTAGGAAATATCTTTGACAAGCCAGTATGTATACCATCAAATAGTTCAGATTCACATAGCAAAGATAATTTAGCATCTTGCATATGTTTTACTTTAGCTTGCAATAAATCTGTATCTAATGTGAGATTGTCCTTGAGGTGGCCCTTTCCATGCCGCCTTCTAGTGCTCCAGGCATGCTTGCAATCATCATAAGGATGTGGTGTGATACAGAGCTCAGTAACATTCCAATCACCTTGCAGTCTGACTAGCTTTTTTAAGTTATGTACTTCATCTCCCAACATTAATACAGCATTTTCCAGATCCACTAGCTGTTCACTGACTCCCTGATCAATTCTTGTCTGACTGTTCCATGCTTCACAGGCATTTTTATGCCACTGTTGAACAAAGGCAGTGGTTTGAATTGTTTGATGCAGTGCCACCCCAGCAATGGCGGCAGTGGATGCTATTGCTATAAGGCCTAATATAGCAGCAATCAATAATCCTATGAATCTTTTTGATCTTTTTAAGATTTTCCGAATTAGTTGAAGTAAGGCGTGGGTATCAGGAGATCCTTCCCACGGCCTATTTTGATTTACTGGAAGCCAAACGCCCAAACGTTGCCTCAATAGCATATATGAGTGAGAATCATTGTATAAGGAGCTATTGAGATAAGCGTATAATTTGCAATCCTTACAATCCACGGTTTTAGCTGTTTTATTAATAGATACCGTAACTACGGCCAATACATATGGATCTCCGACACAGGCTTTGATGTAAAAAGTCCAACTGGCAGACATGTTGAAAGATAATTTTGTGTTCTCATAGTTTCCATCCCAAATTCTGAATCGCCTTAGACTGAAGGCTAGTTTCCATAAGTCAATCTGTGGTCTACCCTTACTAAATTGAGGTTGTGGAGGACAAAATCCTTCCCCGTGCCATAAAATGGGATATTCACTATGTGTTGTAATAGTAGTGTGATTATACCCTGAAATTTGCCACCTTAACTTTTTATAGGGACTGCAGGCGGAGTCTGTATGGGAGCAATTTGAGACTGCATACCCCCTGTGGAACCAGTCACACACTGTTCCATAGGAACCATTAATCAAAATTGCCTCCTCCGTCCCGCGACAAACATCCCAATGTATTCGATCAATTTTATCCACCCATAATCTTCGGCTAGCACATAATGGACGATTTGGAGCTGTAAGATTGTTTTGGGGGGCAACGGAATAGTGACAACTGTAGCCTGGTAACATATGTAATTGTGCTTGGCTATGATTTCTATTGAGTATGTAAGAAGATAGCCAAGCCTGGGTAGTGAAATTTAAACAGCCTACTCCCCTTCCCATACAAACAGGCCAAGGGTCAAAACCAAAATTAGTTATGTCATATGGAGTAGCTTCTTCCTTTCCAAATATAGGTAGATGGACATCCTCGGGCCCCAAGACCCGGGATGAATCATTAACATATACAGGGACAGAATTTTATCCCCAGTTTAATTTTATAATCTCCAAGTTTATTGGAAACCTGTAGTCCAGAGTGTCAGAGTCCTTTCCATGAATTTCTCAGAAGATGAAACATATTTGCAAAAACATTAAAGTAAAACAGCAACTCTCTGCAAATAACAAAACATTCAAAAATGGTAACTGACAAAGACATTTGACCATGTTTGTGATATATAACATTTTGAGATAATAACCAGAATTATGGCTGACAATCAGATCAGATAATTTTTAAAATCCTTATATCAATAACACTCATTTACATAATACCATTTAAGAAAGTTTATCATTATTTATTTGACAATGCTTCTCATGTAATTTAACATACAAAATAAGCCTTATTAGTTTAGCATTTTTCTTATAGAAAGAGAGCAAATTTCTCTGAGAAGTCCCAGGGGCCCTCTGAAAATCCCCAGAGAAACCTTCCCTCCTCTTCCAAGTCAAAAGAAAGCTTTTATTCAGGACTTGAATATTTGTGTGTGTGGGGAAGCTTGTCAAAAATATTAAAAGCTTTAAAACATTTGTTCAGATAGGAAACAAAGTTTACTGCGAAACCATGTTCAGGTATCTATTCAAAGTGACAACAGAAATAGTCAAGGGGAAACAGTTAAAATAGTCAAAAAAAAGCCTCTTTATAATCTTTTTATTAAGAGCAGATTAAAAGTTTAGGAAAATTATCTTTTAAGAAAGAGGAAACCAAGTTTTAATTTTGTACCAGTTTACTTTTGACATATAAATTTATTTACTTAATTGGATTTATTTTAATCTTAGCCAACTTGACCATACATAAAACTCTTTAGGGCTTTATTTTTACAAAGCTTTGGTTATTTTGTTTACATTTAGAATTTGTCCCAGCACTTTAGGACAAATTTATCTTTTTCAACTCAAGAAACAAAAATATTTCCATTCTTGATATTTCTTTTTTATTGAAAACATATATTTTATTTTCCTTGTATACAGACCTTTTAGAAATATATGTTTTCTCATAGAAAATTCCTCAGCATACATAAAACATGTTTATCAATAAATCTAAGCACTTCTTAGTCTCTCTGATATAAGAAACTAAAAGCCGACAAATATATGCTTAGTAGTTAACCTTTAATATTTTATCTTACATAGAAATGACCTAGATACCCAAGAAACTGTTATTATTTAACTTAACTTAGTAAAGCTATAAATTTTAAGTTTCCAAAAAGATTTTGGAAGCTGTTTTCTTAAGTATGCAGACTACAAAACATAATTATTGTACTTAAAACTCTTATCCAGTTTTAACAATTTCTTTTAAAAACTTCATGTGACATTACAGCAGTTAACTATCATCCTCAGTTGTTTTAAGTACATATATCATAATATAATTACTATACATATAATTATTGTCAAAAAGTTTTTCCAAAAACTTTTATTTTTTTTACATTTATTTAGTTTACCTGTTCTTAATAATTATATTTAGATCTACAAAAATTCCACGAGACATTAAACAAAATTAGCTATTATACTGAGTTATTAGTTTTGCAGATAAATTTTGCAACAGAGATGACATGAGCTCATTTGACCAGTAAACCCAGGCTGTACATGTGCATCATAGCCAATGCTGATAACTTTGAGGACATGTTTATTTTAAATGAAACCAGCAAACTTAAACAGGCTTTCATTCATCAAAGATCACTTTACATCATGTTAAATAACTTTGTCTCTTAGAAGTTTTTGCATATTCATTAAAGACTGCATTCCATTATGGGAGATTTTGAATCCTCTTCTGAAACAGGTTTTCAGAATGGCAATTACAACTCTAAATTATCTCAAAAGTTTACTTATTTTTACTTGTTCGATTTTAGATCAGGAATTTTGGGGGAGTTGAAGCTCAGCTCAGCTTGCTGGGAAGCTCAGCAAGAGAGTAGACAAAAGCAGCAGATTTGGGTTCGGCCACTGGCATGTTTAATTATTTAATGATTTTCTCTTAAAGAGGCAGTAAAGTATTTCTAATTTTATTTAGAAGCCTCAAAAGATTAAAACAGGCTCCACGTTGTTGCAGCTGGCTTTTCCAGTTGCATACATCAGTTTGGGTGAACTGAAATTGGCCCGTTTAAGTATATCAATTTTTACAAAACTTTATCTTACTAGCTCTTATACTTTTAATTAGAACTTACATTTAGAATTCCATTAACAAGTTTTGGTATTACAATATTGTTCTGTACTTTCAAAATTACCCATTTACTCTGTTAAAATCCCTGGAAACACTTACCCCAACGGGAGATCTTCAGAGGCCTCTATCCACACTGCTTCCGGGTCCCACACCGCTGAAGTTCCACTTTTGCTCTTGGCGGTGTTTCCTTCGTGCCCCACATTGGGTGCCACTTGCTGCCGAGACCGGCTAGGCAGTGAGCCGAAGGAGTGGATGGAATTAATAGACAGAACACAATCTATATATTCAATGGACAGGGGACCATCAGCCTCAACGACTGAGGTGAGGTCCCTCTGATCACCATGTATTTATTTGTGGGTAAAGAATCACAAGCATGTACAATACCAGGAACTCATGCCTGCAGGGACACTCAAGCCAAAGCCCAAAGGTCCTATCCTTCGTCCCTCCGAAGCACACCAGCCCTATCCCAGTTCATTCCCTTGGGGAGTATCTTAAGAACAATCAGCAAGGTATGCCGGCGGCATTCCGTTGCTGCAAGGGCCTGGCGTTCCCAAGCCCCTTGCCTTCATGCTCGATAACATACTCCCCTCCAGCCTTGGATTCCAAAGCACAAACAATCTGGTATAATAATTATGAGAGTCAGCAGATTACATGTCCCCCCAGCCACCCATTTGGAATTTATTTTTCCTAGGCTTAAAGCCTAGCAAGAATGTTGCTATGATCTCCTGTAGCATATGTTAGTGTGAAATTCATATTGATTTTATGAAAACCAAAATATAAACTAAATGCAAGGAGACTTCCTGTGCTGGCCAGGCTCCAGAATTGCTCCCAGTGATGTCAGCTGCCTGGCAATTACACTCTTACGTAATCCCCTCTCACAATAAACAGGGCTGACCTGTGTAACCAATAGGATACTGCTATCTGGTGTATGTGGCGAGGTACCATAAGACACTGTGGCTTCTGCCTTTCTCTGTCTTGAACTGTTCACTCTAGAGAAAGACAGCCACCATGTCACCGGACATTCAAGTAGGCCATGGAGAGGCCCCCAGGGAAGAACTGAGGCCTCTTGCCAAGAAAGAATCGTCAGGCACATGAGTAAGTCACCTTTGAAACCGACCCTGCAGCCCTAATCAGGCCTTCACATGGCAGCATCCCTGGCAGGTATCTTCTCTGCAACCTCATGAGAGAATCGGAGCTAGATACCCAGAAAGCTGTTTCTGAATTCCTGACCCACAGAAACTCTGGGTAATAAACGTTAATTGTTGTTTTAATTAATTAGTTTAATAACTGTTTTAATTCAGTTTTAGGATAACTTGCAATAGATGAGTAATACACTCACTTAAGAGTCTTCAAAATTTGAAGATTCCTTCTTTAGACCCTTCAAGAGCAGGAGTCATGCTTAGAAATTCTTACTAAAACTCCCATAGATTGCATACACTAAAATCTAACTCTTTTCATCTTCTAGTTTCCAGCTGGTATTAAATGATGAGATTGACATACTGAATCAAGCTTTCAATTAACCGTCTAGTCTTTTGGAAAAAAAAGAAAAATCAATGATTCTTCAGTAAATATAGCCACCACTCATTTCTATAAATTATGTTATCCTTTTTTTTTTTTTTTTTTTTTTGCTGAGGAAGATTTGCCCTAAGCTAACATCTGCTGTCAATCTTTTTTTTTTTTTCCTTTTTGTATGTGAGCCACCACCACAGCATGGCCACTGACATGATGTAGGTCCATACCCAGGAACAGAACCAGGCCACCAAAGCGGGAAGCATGGGAACTTAGCCACTATATACCACTGGGGCTGGCCCTCCCATTTTTAACTGACTCTTAACCACTGAGGCAGCCACAGATTCAGGAATGCTAGTAAAAGCTGGGGGTGGGGGCACTAAGAAGGCTTTAGAACTATAACTCACAAGAGCTTCCAGGTTCTATAAACTATGTTTATTTTAAAGTGGGGAGGAGGGGAAAAAACCCTCCAGACATACTTCCTAACTTCTGAGGAGCGCGTGGAGGACTAAATTCCTGCTAGAGTTTCAAAGCGCCCAAGAATCACACCCGCTCTCCCGTGGGTTCTCAAACAAGTGCGACATAAACAGACCAATGAGATAAGCATTAAGTATCAGCTTTATTAATTGGGAAAAGCGAACTGGAAGTGTGAGTTTTGCACCCTGAGACTAAAAGGGGCTTCCCTCTCCTTCCCTGCTCCCTATAAGCTGCAGACCAGTCCCAGGCAGAGCAGCCAGAAAACTCAAGTTTCCCTCTGTCTGCCCCAGTGGGCTAGAACTGGCGAGGCTTGAGCTCGAGCAGGCCCAGGGAGCAAGGCAAGGGAAACACAGCGGCGAGGGGACATGGGCGTCCGCCTAGGGCATCCGAATCGCATCAACCAAGCGCTCCGAAGCTCAACACACTCAGAGCTCTGGTTACTAAAAGCCTAAAGACAAGCCTAGGGCGCGCGCGCGCACACACACACACAATAATAATCATCCCTATCCACAGGACGCTTACGACCACAGCGCAGCGCTGATCCTGGGAATACGTAGCTTAAAGCAAAAATAAAAACAAAGGAAAAAAGAACGTTCAGGTCACGATGTGGATGAGGGTGGGAAATAAAGGGCACACCTCAACTCCTGGTCAACAGACTGGCAGGCAAGCTGATGGGTGGCTCCCGAACCGCCGTGGCCCACGGGCCCCCTGACGCCGGGCGAGGGAGGGCCACGGAGGCAGGGCCGGGCCAGAAACACACCCTTCACGGAGCTGGCTTACTCCGGATCCGCCCACACAGTCGCCCCGCCCACGCCCGAGGAGCTCCCGGAAAGCTCCGGCCGGCCGCCGGCTGGGGACCGGAGTGAGGTGGGGAGCCTGCCTGGCAAAACGTCAACGAACCCCGAGTCCCTTACCTTACTGCGCCGGCGGCGGTGGCGACTCCGGAGGCCCAGGCCTAGGGAAAGGGACTCTCCCGACCCCGACGCCCGCTGGGAAATGTAGTTCTCTGCACGGATCCGGCTGCCCACTCCAACGTTCGGGAGCGTTTGTTAAGCTTTGCGTTTACTTCCTCCAAGGACTTGGAACGCTGGCGGCACTCCAGGCGGCGCGGTGCACGCTGGGTATTGTAGTCTTGTTTCTGTTCGGAGGTTGACGGCTAGAACAGAGTCGCACCGCGGAAATGGAAGTCTTTTACCTCATTGGACGCCGTCCCCGATACGCTTCTGCGCAGGCTGTGGTGGCGTCGTAACGCCTGGGGGAAAGGGAAGCGGCCGGGACCGCGAACCGCTGCCTCTGGCTTTTCGTTTTTTTGCTGACAGGATTTGGTCCCTGGTTCTTCATCTTTTGTCTGTTGCACGCATCCCGCCCTCCCCATTTGCTTTCCTACTCCTTGGATCCAGCCCTCTGGGCATTCACGCCAGTTCTCTCACCCCGCCGTGAGCCCCTCCTGGTCCCCGGGCGGGCCTGGCACGGAGGCGGTAACTATGGAGAATATGGCGGAGGAGGAGCTGCTACCCCAGGAGAAGGAGGAGGTGGAGGTGGCCCAGGTCCAGGTCCCGACCCCGGCCCCGGACTCGGCTCGGATCCCAGCTCCGGCCCCGGATTCGGCTCCGGCCTCAGCCCCGGCCCCGGCCCCGGACTCGGCTCCGACTCCGGCCTCGGCTCCAGCCCCAGCCCCTGCCCTGGCCCAGGCTCCGGCCCTGTCCCCGTCCCTAGCCTCTGCCCCTGACGAGGCTGAAAGCAGTAAGTGCAGGAGGCCCAGATCTTTCTGCCGCAGAAGCGAGCAAGTGCGCCTTGCTGGGGAGTAGGGGAGGCCCTTCACTGGGACGGTTTTTATGGGGAGAGGCAGGTCGAAGGAAACGGGGGGAGGAAGGAGGGACCCGGGTAGCGGGTAAAACGGGCACAGAATGGGAGAGGGCCTCTCCCCAAACCTGGAGGACATCTCGGTGAAGGATCTGTGCTGCAGGAGGAAGGAGATAATGAGGTCTAGGGCTGCTTCGTTAAAGGGGGTCTTTTTCTCGTACAAAGAGAAAGTTAGGCCTAATTTGGTAGTTTCCCTTTCAGTCCCGTCTGCCACGGTTCACGAAGCCCTTTAAAATGCGACATAGTTCACTGTGGTAGATCTTAGCTGCCAAGGTTTAGAAACTGTTGCTGTTAACTAGCTTTTACGGCTCGACATACACAGAGAGGGGTTTTTCTCATGATTTCATTTTCTTTAGCAACTTGCTTCCAAAAAGGATTTGAGGCCGATGGGCAGTTTAAGAAAGAGTCGACTAAATTTATGGATGTCTTCCCTCAGCCATAAGTACCAATTGAGTTTTGTACTGCATTCCATCAGAAGTCAACTGAAAATTAATAGCCCATATTATTGTGCTTCTGAATGTGCTTGCATGTTTTCTAAGTGGTGATCTATTGGACCGTAAAACAATTTAAAAGATCGATGAGTAACACTTTCTTAAGAATCTTCTGAACAGTTTAAGATGTAAGATCTAAGAAATTTTTTTTTAAATGATTTTATGGTCCATAAATTGACCCTTATGCTCTTTCTGACTTATAACAATATATCTTAATTCACGGTCTTTCCTACTTCTAGGCCAGTGTGAGTTTAATGTTTATAAAACATTTGAATAGTTATAGACTAATAGAATTATTCTGGAATTTTAAAACAACATAGAAATTGTCGTAGTAGCTATAAAAGTAGGGCTGATCACAGAAAAGATGGAGTCAGCTTGCCTCAGGTAGGCCCCTCCTCATCCTGTAAGATCAGAGCTGGCAGGTGCAAAATAAGGCCAGTTGTTTCTTCCCCCACATCTACAGTGGGGGATAAGGAGGTATGCTCTCCTGAGGAGGTTCCTAGTCACCCCTGGAGGGCATGTTAATACTAATCAGAAGTGGTTCAGCAGCTTTAGAGAAGACATGCTTTCTTCACCTCCCCACCATCAAAAATATGTTAAACATAGTTTGGGAAGATTTATTCATATACTCCAAAATTTACAAGGATCTAATTTGAAGAATGTGCACTGTTTGAGAAACCTGAAAATGCGTTACTGGGACAAATATATAATGGTTGAGGAATCTGAAATGCATTAGAAATATATACTAATCACATTTAAAAAATTATTTTTAGGTGGTCTGGTTAGTCCTTTGAAATCAGTCTTAACTAGGCAAGAGGAAGATGGCATATCTGAAATAGAATTGAAAATTGAGGAAAAAGTAACAGAAGAAGTGAAAGAACCTCCTAGCATCTTGTACTCATCTGATTTGACAAGAGGTTTGCCTGTTGACTTCTGAATTATTAGTGTGTTACAGAAAGGTTGAGTGATTAAGTACAGATTGTGTGGTATCTACTATCTTGAACCAGAAAGTGATTTCAGAGATGTATATAGGCATATCATGAATCTTTAGATAGATCTTTTTTCTTTTTCTTTTCTTTTTTTTTTTTTTTTTGCTGAGGAAGATTCACCCTGAGCAAACATCCTTGCCAATCTTCCTCTATTTTTTGGTATGCGGGCCACCAGTGCAGCATGGTCGCTAGCAGAGCTGTGTAGGTTTGCACCCAGGAACTGAACCGGGGCCGCTGAAGTGGAGTGCACTGAGCTTAACCCCTCGACCACCGGGGTTGGCCCTAGACAGAGCTTTGAGAGTTTTCTTCTATAGTGGGCCACAGGATTTTCAGGTTTTCTCTTAACTTACCAGGCCCCTTTCTCTTGCTTTGTACTACTTAGTAGTTAGAATGATTTCAATAAGCACACCTTTATTTGGTACTATACATCTTGTTTCACGTACATAGATGCTTGAACTGTGGCAGCCAAAAGCCTTTATGATTACAAATTAAATAGCTTGGTTTGTACACATGGATTCATTGCCTGAATCTTACTGTCTGACCTAGCAATTTAAAATTTTTAGTCAAATGGGGAAAAATTTTGCCTGTTTATAGAAACTATATCTCATTATAAATCATTTGAACAATACCTAGTATAAGAAGTTAACCATAACGTTTGTTGCTCTTTGGTTCATTTAAAAAAGGTAAAAATTTGTCTTTTAATAAATTTGAGCAGGAATATCTGATAGTGCTGAACTGAGTTCCAAAATCATTGACTCAGTGTGCTACTGCATCCAAAAAGACTAACGATTTTTAAAAATTATTTAACAAACCTTCGTGCCTGCTGTGTGCAAGTTCCTGCACTAGGCATTTAGCCATTACAGAGATGAATAAGGCGTAGCCCCTGCCTTAGTGCTTATTTGTGGGGGACGCAAGTTACACAGAAGATAAACAAAGGAACTGGGAGTGAAGCTTGGAGAGGAATAGGCAGGCAGGTAGCAGTGTCAAGAATAGAATTTAAAAGGCTTAAGTTTCCAAATTATATAACCTAATTGTATAATGAATTTGAGAGAGCCCTATGGTTTATCCCATCATCTGTCTCACTGGGGATCTTTTCCTATCAGTTATTCTTATAGATTCAGGCTCCCACTTTGTAAATGTTCCTTTCCTTTGGGGTATATGTATTCAGGTCTCTCTGTTCTTAAAAAGAAAGAAAAAGCAAGTTACAATCCCATCATCTCCTTTTGTGTGTCTGTGTGTGAGAGAGAGGGGAAGATTGGCCCTGAGCTAACATCTGTTGCCAATCTTCCTCTTTTTGCTTGAGGAAAGTTGTCACTGAGCTAACATCTGTGCCAGTCTTCCTCTATTTTATGTGGGATGCAACACAGCATGGCTTGACGAGTGGTGCTAGGTCCACACCTGGGATCCAAACTTGTGAACCCCAGGCTGCCAAAGTGGAGTTCGTGAACTTAACCACTAGGCTGTTAGGACGGCACCCCCAATCCATCTCCTTTTTTATACTGCCAGACTTCTTGAAAAAAATAATCTACGCTGATTTTCTGTAATTGGTTTCTCCTTCCAATTCCATTTGTACTCCCAAACTGAACCTTCTTTCTTAAAGATCACCCGAGACCTGCTGAATACTAAATCTTGTAGTCTTCTTCATCTCTACAGCTATCTGTGATACTTAGTGTTGAGCATTTCTTTTATCGTCTCTTCTCTCTTGGCTTCTGCATTATCTTGATTCTCCTTACCTTTATTTTTGAATCTTCCTTCCTGATTCTTTTTCTCAATGTCTCTTACAGATACCTACATCGCTCCATACCTCACTTCCAAATTTTGTCCATTTATATTAATCAGTAGTAGTGGGTTCAGCAGCATTGGGGAACGCATTCCCCCACACCCCTAATCAAGAATATATTGACTCTATTTTGGAAAGATTTACTCATATATTCCAAAATTTTACAAGTGTCTAATTTGAAGAATGTGTAGTGTTTGAGAAACCTGAAAATGCATTACTGGGACTGGGTTTTGACTTATTTCTTCTCTTTTTCACAAGATTTTTTCGTTAGGCTTTCTTATTGATGCTCAGTTTCATCTAATGTGTATTTGTGATTTATATCTAAGCAGAATTCCTCATGAGGTCCAAAAACAGGTCAGCTGCCTACTGAACTTTAGTACATGAATACCAGTATACATCAAACATTATGTCAAAAAACAAATTCCCTTTTCTCCTTTCTGCCAAGAGTATTTTTCTCTTCCTTCATTGGTTCATGGTACCATTATTCTCAACCATATAAACTCAAAATCTTAGAGTCATTTTTGATTTTACTCTTCACCCTTCTAACATGCTAAGTTCTTTGCTTCTTTTTTACCTTCTATTGTCCTATACCTTTTTATTACTAATTTCTCATCTCAATTGTTGATCCCTGGTACTATAGCCAGAGATACCCTTCTGAACCACATTCAAATAATATCATTCACTTCCTCAGAAACCTGCAAAGACTTAACCACTGTCTGAAAAATAAAGTCCAAACTACCTTGCATAGAATTTATGCTTTCCATGCTCTGTACATATTTTTATACCAACTCCATCGCTGAAACGTACTACATTCCAGCCAGGTGTGGGATAGAAGTGGTTGCTATTTTTTTACGCCACATGACTTTGTTCATGAGGTTATTTCAGTTTATAAGGCTAGTCATCAAATGTCTACATGTTGAATTCTATTCACACCGTAAGTCTCAGTCAAAGCCGCTTCTTCAGTGAAGACATTGTCAAGGCTCTTGTCGGAATTACTTACTTTTTCCTCTGTGTGTCTGCATCATATTACATTTACCCTTGGTGTTCGTTTCGTCATGCCTTGTTTTCGTAGTTAACATATTAATCTCTCCTACCTGATTGAAAGATCTTTGAAGACAGGAAACATGTTATGTTTCTTACTTTAGTGTTTTGTACAGAGTAGAAACATTTGTAGAATTATATCGAATAATTATATACGATTTTAAAGCTGTGAAGTTACCCAATTGAGTTTTTCCCCAACTCTGCATTCTGAAGCACACACTTGTCATTTTATAAACTGAGTTGCAGCGGTCTTCCCCCTCTAGGTACTAGGGCACTATGCTACAGGAAATAAAAGTTTTAAATTTTATGACGTGATCTGATAAAAGTGGAACTAGAATACAGATTGCTAAAGCATGATCTTCTAACTCTCACAATTTCCTTTCAGAGAGACATATCTCAATTCAAAGGCAATTTGCGGATCTAGAGAAGCTAGCTTTTGTGACTGAAGGGGATTTTGATTCTGCCACTTCATTGAACTCAGATAATCTTGATACAGGTATCTCCATGTTTTGAGTCTTTTTTCCTTAATTTCTAGTGGTTTGTCATCTTTTAACTCATAAAAAGTTTGCTAAGAATAGACTTATTTCCATTAAACTAGAGCAATAGTAAAATAAATTTTTCTAGTTCAGGAAATTGATAGCCTTCTATATGCAAAGGTGGTGTGAGAAGAAGTTATTTCACAACTCCTGAAGGAAATTACAATCTCACGGATATATAAGGGCTGTGTATTCTATAAGTTAGTAATTGCATTTGGCTATGAGTAACAAATCCCAAAAAACAATGCTTTAAATAATATGGGGTCTTATATTCTCTCATGTAAAAGAAGTCCCAAGGCAGGCAGTTTAAGGCTGGTACAAGAGTTCCACAATGTTGTCAGTGCCCCAAGCCCTTCTCTGCTTTGCCATCTTTAGTGTTTGGATTCTATCCTCAGGATCACCTCATGGTTTTTTGAAGTAAGCAGACTATACAAAAAAATAAATTGTGCCTACACTTGCAGTGTGCTATATGTGAAAGATATCTGTTGGATTAAAAATTATTGAGAGAGTTACTGATTATTTCTATATATTTGTATTGCTTTAAACCTAAAATTGAGATATTATTTTGTACACTATGAAAGTTTTTATTTGAGATACATTTCTAATTAAATAAAACTTCTATTTGGATGATCCATAATCTTTTTGAGAATATGTTAATGAGGAAGGAAGAACTTCCCAATTCAGTAATAGGAGACAGTGGTTCTAATCATGACCCCAGTCTCAGAATAGCAGTTATATTGGATTTCATCTACTTCTGCTTCCTTCTTTCATTTTTCTAACTCCACCTGTTAACTGTTTTGTTGCTGTCAGAATAGGAGAATAGCAGAACGGGTACTTATGTTCTCTGCCCAGCTCCTGCCTCTCTAGGACTGTGGCGGCTGCTAGCCTTTCCCCAGTACAAAATACAGAGTGATGCTCTCCCTGGCAGGCATTTTGGCTGGAGGGGTGTCATGTAGTTTATCTTCCTCATCATCTCTGTTCACGGTTGCAACAAGGACGTCAGCAAGCCACAGAGAGGAGACTTTTAGGAAAAAGAACAATCACTGACCATGTGCTAAAACAGTTACTGTTAACTGCCTCCTGAGACAGTGATGACTCCTCCCTAATGTTAAGAAAGGGATTATCCTAAGTATGTGATGCTGGTAGGGGCCCTGTTACTTCTTTTGTAGCTGAATCCAGGCATTAATAGGTAGTATATTCTGTGCTTTATTGATTCTTCTTTTCTTTTTTCAGGAAACAAACAGGCTTGTCCACTGTGCCCTAAGGAAAAATTCAGAGCTTGTAATAACCATAAGCTTCGTCGTCACCTTCAAAATTTACACTGGAAAGTCTCAGTTGAATTTGAAGGTTAGTACCTTTGTGCTTGCTAAAAAGTGACATAAATGCAATTCAAGATTTGATAGCAGTTTGGGAATTTTACTGTAACATAATCAAATATTTTCAGTTTAAAATTAGGAGCAATTTAATGCCCCCCTTTTAATGTGTTTAATAAGCCACCATATAGCATTCTAGGCAATGATATGTATGACATAAGTAGTTTAGTTCAGCAAACATTTATTAAACATCTCTTCTGTACTGGATACTCTGCTTGGACCTGGGGGTCCATAGTTCTTAGTGAAAATGTTTTAATAAGTTATACTTTTCCTTTTGTATTAGAACAACTACCATTTTACACGTTTTTGAAGGTATAATATGTGGTGATACGAGAAAATAAAATAATTGGTATGAATATTGGAAAAGAGAAGATAAAAGATAACATCTATTTTTCTGTTGATGGCTTGAAAAAGCTACTAGAGTGAATAAGAGTATTCAGAATGGTGGTGGGATATAACATAAATATTCAAAATTATAGCCTTTCTCTACTCTAGATAAATGGAAATTAGAAAAAAATATACCAATTATAATAGCAACAAAAATGACACAATTTGGGGGAGTAAATTTAATAAGAGGACTCATGTAAAGAAATTAATAAAGTTGAAGGACCAAAAACTGAGATCTTATCAAGTTAAAAGACTTCCTAGAGATAGTGAATTATTTTAGATTCTGAGATAGTGAATTATGTGAAATATTATAGCATTTTTGGAAAGAGATCTGGCAACATCTTTTAAAATTTAAAATACACATACATACCATCCATCAGGCAATTCCTCTCCTGAGAATAAAGGAATCAATAGATAAGGTAGATTTATAAGGATATTCATTGCAGTATGTACTTAGTGACAAAAACTTGAAACTAAAATAAAAGAGGGATGGTTGAATAAATTATGGTACATAAATACCACAAAATATTATGCAGCTATTGAAAAGAGTACGTTAGATCTATACCAGCTTACTGGGAAGAATTTCCATGGTAAACTACTGATGAAAATAGCAATATATAGGGAAGACTGTAATATTCCATTTGGATAAAACAAAAAGAACTCCCCCAAAATAAACCCTAAATATCAATTTTAAACATAGGTATACTTATATTTGCATATGATTATTTGAGCATAGATGTTGTTAAATGTGGGAATCTGGAGTTTCAACCAAACTGGATGAAATAGCCAGTGTGAAATACCCAGAAAAGAAGCCAGAACTATTTTCTTAGTGGTACTGGTAAAAGGTCATCACTAGTTACTTAGAGGAAAGAGAATTAGAGACTAATTCAGAAGCCATCTTGTCTTTTATGTTTAATTACAGTCATGCACCGCATAACGAAGTTTCAGTCAACAGTGGACTGCATATACAACGGTGGTCCATAAGATTATAATGGAGCTGAAAAATTCCTATCGCATAGTGACGTCGTAGATGTCTTAGCCATCATGACGTCATAGCGAGACACATTACTTATGTGTTTGTGGTGATGCTGCTGTAAACAACCTACTGTGCTGCCAGTCATATAATAGTATAGCACATACAATTATTTATAGTACTTAATACTTGATAATGATAATAAACTACCATGTTGCTGATTTATGCGTTTACTATATTGTACTCTTGTTGTTATTTTAGTGTACTCTTTCTACTTATAAAAAATGTTCACTGTAAAACAGTATTCTGTGTTACACCAGCAGCAGCCTCGTACATCTTGTGTTTACCACATCTCTTGATTACATTATTTTGTCTTGTGCTTGATTTAACCTCGTGTTGTTTTGTTCATCATGGCTTCCAAGCATACAAAATCCACTGCTAATGTTGCCAGTAAGAGGCCACTTCAAGTGATTGGCCTGGAAACAAAATTAAAAGCAATTAAGGACTACAGAGGTGGAAAATCTATGATGGTTATTGCTTGCTAGTCAGGCATGTCCCCTTCCACCATAACTACCATCTTGAAGAACAAAGTGACAAAAGCTGTTAAAGGATCTGCTTCATTGAAGGCAACAAGACTAACAAAAATTCAAGAAGATCCTCTATCAGACATGGAGACACTTCTAATGCGCTGGATTGAAGATCAGACACAGAAGCATAGCCCTCTCAGCACCATGACTGTCACAATCCAAAACAAAAAGTTTGTTTGCAATGTTGGGGGAAAAAAAGGCTGGATCCGACTACAATGTCAAATTTACTTCTAGCTCTGGGTGGTTTAAATGATTCAAGAATTGCTATTCATTACATAATATGAAAGTGAGAGGTGAGTCAAAGTGTTAATGCGAAGGCAGCTGGAGAATTTTTTGAAACTCTAGATAAGCTGATTGTGGAGGAAAATTACTTGCCACAGGGAATGTTCAATATACATGAAACTTCCCTGTTCTGGAAACGAATGCCTGAAAGGACTTTTATCCATAAGGCCGCCAAGTCAGTGCCAGATTTCAAGGTTTTTAAGGACAGGATAATGGTCTTGCTTCAGCACAATGTTGTGAGCTACAAATTGAAACCCTTTGTGATCTGGCACAGTGAGAACTCAGGGCCTTCAAGCATAGCAAAAGCACACACTGCCAGGGTCCTACAGGAGCAATAAGAAGTCATGGAGGACCCAGCTCCTCTTCCAAGATGCCCTCCTGAATTGCTATGTCAGAGAAATGGAGAAGTGCTGTTTGGAGAATAATATACCTTTCAAGATTGTGTTCATTGCTGATAATGCTCCCAGAAATCCTCCTTTTATTGGTGATCTTCATCCCAATATCACAGTGGTGGCTCCCTCCAAACAGCACCTCTTTGATCCACCTCTTGGATCCAGGAGTTATAGCAGCTTTTAAGGCCTGCTACCTGAGGAGGACCTTTGCCCAAGCTATTGCTGCAACTGAGGAAGACACTGATGCCATTCTGGAAGGATTACAACATCTATGACTGCGTCAAGAACTTTGCTTTGTCTTGGGGTGATGTCACCAAGGAATGTGTGAATGGCATCTGGAAGAAGACACTCAAGATGTTTGTGAATGGGGCCGGCCAGTGGCACAGTGGTTAAGTGCGCACGTTCTGCTTTGGTGGCCCGAGGTTCGCCAGTTTGGATCCCAGGTGGGGACATGGCACCGCTTGGCAAAAGCCATGCTGTGGCAGGCATTCCACATATAAAAAAAAGTAGAGGAAGATGGGCACGGATGTTAGCTCAAGGCCAGTCTTCCTCAGCAAAAAGAGGAGAATTGGCAGCAGTTAGCTCAGGGCTAATCCTCCTCAAAAATAAATAAATAAATAATAATAAAAAAAATTTTTTTAAAGATGTTTGTGAATGACTTCAAAGGATTTACCAAGGATGAGGACGTTGCAAAAACCAGCAAAGCTGTGGTTGAGACAGCAAACAACTTCAACATGGGTGTGGATGAGGATGACATTGAGGAGCTCCTAGAGGTGCTTTCTAAGGAATTGGCCAATGAGTTGTTGGAACTGGAACAGGAACGCACAGTTGAAGAAGAGGCATGAGAAAAGGAAGCTGCAGGAGAAGAAAAAGAAGAACCTCCCAAGAAAATTCACAGTGAAGGGTTTAGCAGAAGCTTTTACAGACCTTAACAAGCTCCTTAAAATTTTGGAAATATGGACCCCAAAATTGGAAGGTTTTCATTAATAGAGAGGAAGGTTTGTGGTGCACTGTCTGCTTACAGGCAAATCTATGATGAAAAAAAGAAACAAACCACCATGGACATATTTCTGAAAAGAGTGACACCTTTTCAAGAAGAGCCTCAGGCAGGTCCTTCAGGAGGTGTTCCAGAAGAAGGCATTGTTAGTATAGGAGATGACAGCTCCATGTGTGTTATTGGCCCTGACGACCTTCCAGTGGGACAACATGTGGAGGTGGAAGACAGTGATATTGATGATCCTGACTTTGTGTAGGCCTAAGCTAACGTGTATTTCTGTCTTAGTTTTTAACAAAGTTTTAAAAAAAACTTTTTACATAGAAAAAAGCTTATAGAATAAGGATGTAAAGAAAGAAAATATTTTTGTACAACTGTAAAATGTGTGTTTTAAGCTAAGTGTTATTACAAAAGAGCCAAAAAGTAAAAAAAATTAAAAGTTTATATAGTGAAAAAGTTACAGTAAGCTAAAGTTAATTTATTATTGGAAAAAAGAAAAAATTTGTTTATTGTAGCCTAAGTGTGCAGTGTTGATAAAGTCTCCAGTAGTGGGCAGTAATGTCCCAGGCCTTCACATTCACTCCCCACTAATTCACTGACTCCCCCACAGCAGCTTCCTGTCCTGCAAGCTCCATTCATGGTAAGCGCCCTATACAGGTGTACCATTTTTTATATTTTACCCTGTATTTTTGCTGTACTTTTTCTATATTTAGATATGTATAGATACACAAATATGTACCATTGTGTTACAGTCGCCTACAGTATTCAGTGCAGTAATGTACTTTACAGGTTTGTAGCCTAGGAGCAATAGGCTATACCATATAGCTTAAGTGTGTAGGAGGCTAGACCATCTAGGTTTGTGTAAGTTCATCTGTGATGTTTGCACAGCGATGAAATCACCTGACAACGCATTTCTCAGAACATATCCGCATCGTTAAGCAACACGTGACTGTATATATAAGAATGTGTAGTAAATCAAGTTGACTTCCTATCAAAAAAGAACGGTCTCATTTTAATTATAAAGGTCTCTTTCATATTTTTTATGTAAGCCATCATTTAATCTTTAGGTTTGGTGTCCCTCCTCCAAGTTATTCTTTTCTTTTAAATGGCTTGTGATATTTCTTTACTTTCTTATCAGTGTGGGCTCTTGGGTTCTTTCGCGTGGTGGTGATCTGGTAGATGGTGAAATATGATAGTTTTTGTCTTAGTGAGTAGGCCTCAAAGAAGCTGGCAAATATGTTCAAGATAGAAGTAACAAGATCTTCTGAAGGAATAGATGTGAGGAAAAGAAAGCCAAGAATGCTTGCGTTTGTGACTTGGACAACTGTAAAAGTGTCGTTGTCCTTTACTGAGCTGGAAAAGACTGAGTTAGGACCAGGTATAGGGAAGAAGGCCAGGATGTTAGATTTAGGCATGCAAAGGTTGATGCAACTAGTGGAGATGTCAAGTAGCTTGTTTGCCTTATGATTCTGGAGTTTTGGGGAAAAATTTGGGCTAGAGATACACATCGGGGAGTTGAATATAGAAAGTATTCAAAGCCATGAGACTGAATGGGATAACCATGGGAGAACATATAGATGGAAAAAAAGAAATAGTTCAATGGCTGAGTCCTGGGGCACTTCAACATATACAAGTAAGAGAAATGATTGGAGTGCCGTGTGAGAAAAAAGGAGTTAGAGATAACTTATAGGTTTTGAGTTAGGAGCAAGTGGAAGGCATTATCATTCATTAAAAAAGTGAAAGAGATGGGGGCTGGCCCCGTGGCCGAGCGGTTAAGTTCGCGCGCTCCGCTGCAGGCGGCCCAGTGTTTCGTTGGTTCGAATCCTGGGCGCGGACATGACACTGCTCATCAAACCACGCTGAGGCAGCGTCCCACATGCCACAACTAGATGGACACATAACGAAGAATATACAACTATGTACCGGGGGCTTTGGGGAGAAAAAGGAAAAAATAAAATCTTAAAAAAAAAAAAAAAGTGAAAGAGAGGGGCCGGCCCGGTGGTGCAGCAGTTAAGTGCACACGTTCTGCTTCGGCAGGCCGGGGTTCGCAGGTTCAGATCCTGGGTGCGGATGTGGCACTGCTGTCAAGCCATGCTGTGGTAGGCATCCTACATATAAAGTAGAGGAAGATGGGCATGGATGTTAGCTCAGGGCCAGTCTTCCTCAGCAAAAAGAGGAGGATTGGCAGCAGATGTTAGCTCAGGGCTAATCTTCTTCAAAAAAAAAAAAAGTGAAAGAGGAAATGATAAATTTAGTTCTTAACAGGCAGGTTTTGAAATGCTGAGCTGATAACCAGTCATACATCCTCAACAGGCAATTGGGAAATAGAGATCTGGCTCTCAGGAATGAGTTAGTAACTAGAGCTATAATTTGGGATTTCTTCCCCCAAGGGAAATCATTGCAATCATGAAAGAACATTTTACCAAGGAAATGAGAAAAAGTCATGTAGCAGATCAAGGCTATGGAAAACCTACATTTTAGATTGTGAAAGGGAGTAGGATCTGTAAAGATTAAGAAGAATGGAAAGAAAACTAAGATAATACCATATCATAAATGAAGAAGAGGCTGTGTAAGGGCAAATGTAGCATAAGGCAAAGAAGATGGAGCCTAAGAAAAAGTCAAGATGGAAGAGAATAGATGATAAAACTGAGTACCAAAGTAACTAAATAGTTGATCCAAGATAACACAGATAGTCTTGGCAGAACCAGAATTTGAACCTGGATCTTCCGTATTTGTGGGGTTTTTTCCCTCCCCAAAGCCCCAGTATATAGTCATAAGTCATTCTAGTTCTGTGTGGGATGCCACCACAGCATGGCTTGATGAGCGGTGTGTAGGTCCGCACCCAGGATCTGAACTGGCGAACCCCAGGCCACCGAAGCAGAGCTTGTGAACTTAACCACTCAGCCATGGGGCCAGTCTCTGTATTTGTTTTTATACTTGATCATATATAATAAGTGTATAAACCTAAGGCAATCTCATTCAAATAAATTATGACATTCCAAATATAAGAATAATCCCAATTATTTTTATGAAATAAAATTTGCTAATAATTTTTAATGATAATTAAATATTTAATGAACAGTGACATGACAGCCAGCCATTCTTCATTCTAGGTTACAGGATGTGCATCTGTCACTTACCTTGTCGACCAGTGAAACCAAATGTTACTGGAGAACAGGTAATCACGTTAGATATTTTATTTTTAAATTTAACCTTCTCTGAAGAAACTGCAATTTTTACTTGCTTTAAAACTAAAATGTGCATATTCAGTTATGGAGTATACTTTAAGATTTTGTTTACAAGTGCTTTCAGATTATCATGGTAGGAAAAATATGAAATGTATGAAAAAAGTTGCTGTATTGAACTTTTCATGGTATGGTTTTTAATTTCAGTCTGATATATTGCTCTCTTGTGTTCAAAAGGAAAATTAAACCCTTTACTAATTTTGGAATGGAGAATCTAAATGGAAAATAATTTTTTTCCTTTAAAATGAATTTTGATCATGGAATAGTTGTATAATTTTTATATAATATTTTAGTGACACTATCCTGGATGCATGTTAGCTAAATGAGTCCTCATTATTCATTTTTCTTTTGTGTCACTAAAAAGAGTAAAATTCTAGAGGAAAAAACCCAAACATTTCTTAAGCAGCCATCAGGACGATGCTTGGCCCATCAACCCTATCCAAGGTATTTTGAATATGATAACCAGAGTACCATAAGGAATACTGTGCGATGTTCTTGGCTATTCTCTACTCGCTATATGATCCCAAGTAGATAGGAGGAGAAGCACTAAGAGTAAAAGGCATCAAAAGCAGGAAAGAGCCATTGGAGAAGTCTTTTTGTTCTTGGCTAAATGAGAAGTTATAAAGTGAGAATTTTTTACTTGGAAAAATAGGCTTTTCATTATGCCTCTGACATTTAGTGGTGTGCTGGAACTAGCTCAAATTTCCAGAAATCTTGAAAGCTGTTTGTTAAATGTGGCCATCATTAAAAATCAAATTATATAAACTTAAAAGTGAATAAAGGAGAGACTAAATCCAGATATGTTAAAAACAAAGGTAATAGATACACAAAACTCACTACTTCCTAATTATTTCACTACATTTTACTATTATCTGTGCTCTTAATGGTTATTTATATATACTATATCAGCATGGTGGCAGTGCTCTCTGATATGATAATGCACATTCTTCCCAAATTCACATTCAGTGATGTCACATTGGTAGCTTAAAATTGGCCATGGTAGAGTGTTCATACCACAGATAGCTGCAAACACTACAAATCAGGGCTTTATTTTCCTGGAGAGCCAGTTGTTAAACATCTACCAGCACACTGCTGCTGATATTATACCATCTGTAAGTGCTGCTTATAGAAAACGGGGTACAGTTATTTGCTGATCAGAATGGAAAAAACTAAGAAATTAAACTTGTGGCCTATTGTAAAGTAAGATTAAAACATATATGTAAATATAGGTAAGGAAGGAAACATCCTTTCAAAGTCACATGGCAAAATTGATACTATCTTCTATACAAGACACACTAACATACTTAAATTTAGAACCTTAAATAAACTTTTTATTTCATTGCCTTAGTAACCTATTTGTGTATTTAAATTAAATACTCTGTTTGATAGATATCCAGTAAAATGGGCGCCCATTATCATTGTATCATTTGTTCAGCAACAATCACCAGAAGGACTGATATGCTAGGACATGTTAGGCGCCATGTGAATAAAGGAGAGACTAAATCCAGGTATATTGCTGGTAAGTTGAGCAATCTCATTAACATGTTAATAAGTAAACCCTTACACAGTGATCTAAGTGTTCTTTTCAGACATCAGGCAGATAAAATATAGTGACTTAACCCAACCATTTAGCTAATTACTAATCCATTACTTCAGGTTTCATTTTCTTCCTGTGAGGTTCCCAACATTCAACTCTTCTTAGTTTAACAGATATTTTCATAAGTGCGTAGAAGAAAGCAGTTGATGCTCAAGTAAATACAGGCATCTTAATGAAAGATTATAGGATTATATCACTAATGATGGCACCTGCACCATAATCGTGCTACACTTAGGTTGAAAAACACTGGAAAAAGGAGGTAGAGTGATGTAAAGACTATTTATTATCCTGAGTGATAGCAAGTTATTAATACCTTAATACTGAGGCAGTCCTCAGGAATTAAGAATTAAGCCCGCATGCCCTAAGGCATCCAGTGTATGTGGTGAATTAACTTCTATACATCTAGAATGGTACCTTTCTTTTAAGAATTGAAAAGAACAGTCACCGAAATAATTTTCTACAGTTTATTTTTCTCACAGAATCTGGTTTTTTGAAAGGCTGATCTTGTGAGATATGTGACATTCCACTTTGGTGGGTATAGAAGCATATATGACACAACACTAGGAAGGTTTAGTATTATTTGGCATTATAGAAAGAGAAATATCGTTGCCATTTAGTTAACATTCAGATTGTAATATTATCAAGAAATCCAAACTTAAAGAATCTCAATTATTTTTCTCCACACATATTATATGTGTTTCATTTCCTAAATATTTAAAACACTCACACAAATATATCAGTATTTCATTTGGGTTTATAGCTAAATGATTCTAATGTGTATTAAATGTAGAATCATTTTTTTCTATTACTTCATAGCCATTTGAATGTAATTTGTGATTTAAGATCATAGTTACAAGAAAATGTTCTAAAATCCAGCTTGTTTAGGAAATATAGTGATTCTTAGTCATCCATACTGGCTCATGGAATATAACCATACAGAGATACTAATTTTCTAATGATTGTACCACAATAAAATATATTTAGCAGCCAACTTATATACACACAATATAGTGTTTGATGAGTAATAAAGGTATTTTAGGATTTTGTGCTATCTTAGGTTGATTGTTCTTAACTAAGAGTATCATAATACAGATGTATTGATGGGCTAGGCAGTTAAGATTTTAAATTAATGAACTTTAATTCACCAAATACTTAGCTGAGTGCTACTCTTTTCCAGAGACAGTGCTGAATAGATCCGTTTTGGGTGCTGGTTTTTTTTTTTACATCAACCCAACTGATCACATTAACACAAAATATTATAAAGGAAAATTATTTTTTTAATGTACATTGTTTTAGATATTTAGAATAATTTTGTATTTCACTAGAAATCTGTTTTTTTTCCCCCCATCTTAGCTTCTGCTGCTAAACCACCTAATGAGATTTTGAAAGAGGCAGACACGGATGTACAAGTTTGTCCTAACTATTCTGTACCTCAGAAAACAGATTCCTATTTTAATCCCAAAATGAAACTAAATCGGTAAGATAAGTTGAAAAAAGGGTTATGTGATGTTTCAAATCATTACAAGTGTACCTTCTCTTAATCTTTATGTTCTAATATATTGAAATTTAAAACTGAGTACAGAATGAAAATCATCTGTTTTAGCATATTCTCAGAATGATTGTTTTCTCTCTTTTTTCTGTCAAATCAGTTTCTTTCTCAGTAAAATATGTCTAACTTTCTATCATTAATAAACAGGCTGGTGCTTTTGTGGGCAAGTTTTATTTATAAAATCATTATTCATAGTGAATACTTGTTAATAGAACTCAATTAGATTCATAGTTTAATTTCACAAATTTTTAGTTCTTATACTATTAAGGAATATGTTATTAGGTCTCTTTTCAAAATAGTTTGTACAGTAAATAGGAACCCCAGTTCTTACTATTCTTAAATAATCTACAATGATGAAGCCATAGTACAGTAAAATTATTTCAGATTATTATACTTTCTTGTAGGCAGCTAATATTCTGCACATTGGCTGCTTTGGCTGAGGAACGAAAACCTTTGGAATGTCTAGATGCCTTTGGAGCCACTGGTAAGTAATGAAGCTTTTTTGGAACCCCACTTTGTCTATCAGCTTTGTACAGCGTCTTTTCTTTTTTTTGTTTGTTTATTTAGCCACTTTGAAAACTGAGGATTGATTTATATGAACCTGAACAGATTCTTTTTTTTTTCCAGTTTTACTGAGAAATAATTGACATACATTGTTGTATACGTTTAAAGTACACAGCATGATGGTTTGATTTACATATATTAGGAATTGATTACCACAGTAGGTTCAGCTAACACCATCATCTCTTATAGATAGAATAAGAAGAAAAGAAAAAAGAAAAAAAATTTTCTCCTCGTGATGAGAACTCTTAGGATTTACTCTCTTAACAGCTTTCCCGTATACCATACAGCAGTGCTAGCTATAGTCATCATGTTGTACATTACATCCCTAGTATGTGTCTTATAACTGAAAGTTTGTCTCTTTTGACCACCTTCTTTGTACAGTATCTTTTCTTAGAAAATTTATATGGATATCTTATCTAATAGAATATTTTGACATAAAAACATTAAAGATCCCCAAGGTAAATTTTTTATTGTGAAAAAATTTTAAATATATACAGAAGTAGAGAGTATAATAAATGAATCCCTTTGTATCCATCACTAACTTCAAAAATTATCAACTCATTCTCAGTCTTGCATCTATATCCCCATGTACTTTCCCTCATACCCCCATCCTCCATCCCCATTATTTTTAAACAATCATAGATACATCATTTCATCTGTAAATATTTCAGTTGGATCTCTAAAAGATAAGGGCTTTTTAAAAATAAAGCCATGATACTATTATCACACCCAAAAAAATTAAGAATAATTCTTTAATATCATCAAATGTTTAGATATGCCCAATTATCTCAGAATTTTTTTTAAAAATTCAGTTGAGAATCCAGACAAAGACTATATATTTCAATTGTTTGATATGTCTCTCAGGTCTCTCTTTAATCTATATTCCCTTCCCTTCCATCATTTTGTGTGCATGTGATAATTGTTGACATAACAGGTCATTTTCGCTATAGAGTTTTTGCTGATTGTATTGCCATGGTTATAATATGGCAGTATGATTAGTAAGTTCCTCTCTCTCTTGTATTTTTGTATTGGTACTTAGATCTTCAGGATTGATCACATTCAGATAGGATTTTTTTTGTTTTTTTGCAAAAATACTTGTTTCCTGTAATCAGCAAGCACTTCGTGTTTGATTGTCCCTTTTTTTGTGATGCAGTAAACATTGCCTAGCTACTGTGCACTGGGGTAAGATGAAATTTTAAAGATTTAGAACATTTTTCCCAAAAAGGATTTAACAGTAGAGAAGAGATAATGGAACAAGTAGAAAATTTCTAAAAAGCCACTTGTACCTAATCCAAGTTTTTCTTCTTAAAGGTTTTAGGAGTATATTCTTGGGATGTTTGTACCAAAAGGATGAAACATGACTTAGCTCTCCCTCTTAAGTTCCTCTATTCAGGGAAAAGTAGTGATTAAAAGCATGGACTGTGGAGTCAAACTGCCTGCATTCAAATCCCGGCTTCCTCACCTGCTTGCTGTATGGCCCCAGGAAATTGTGCTTCCATTTCCTCATCTATAGAAAGGGGAGAACACTAGTACCCACCTTACAGTAATGTGAAGATTAAGTAAATTAATACATGTAAAGGCATTAGAACAGTCCCTAGTATATAACAAATGCTATAAAAGTATTAGGTATCATCATTATTGTATTATTACTACTTCTACTACCATCATCATCATCATTAGTAATGTCTCAGTGTAAATATGATAAAAGTGATGATTCTAAGCTGATCATATCCTCTGAGCCAGTCAGATTTTAAATTTGAATCTTTTTTTTTTTAACTCCTTCACCCTCCACCCCCCACATCCACTCGGCACCTGGTACCTAAACAGAGTCCAGTTGTAACTGAACTCAGTGGGTCCATCTCTTGGTGAGTGCAGAGCCAAAAAGCACAACCAAGGCTGAAGTGGGTGAAGAAAAAGTTTCCTTGCTTGCACAAGCCATGGAGAACACCAGTGGTAGCTCCCAAAGCAGTGCCCACAGGCCACCTCCCACTCCCCACTCTCACCCCGACTTAGTGCTGGTGGAGACTTTATACTCCAGAGTGCAGAGGATATGTTACAGCTGTGTAACAGCTGGGCTTAATCAGGGCGCATGTGCAGGCCATTACATAACGAGTTTGATGCAATATGCCATTACATAACAGGTCCGTGGTAACTTTTGGACGCTTAGAGCTGGAGCAATTTGCAGGGGTCCTGCTGCAACCATGTAAGTTTCACTGTAGGATAGCAACATCTGCAAAAATGAGGACACTAATTCCTGAAAAACAGCATATTTAGTTTTCTCCTTGTCTGGAAAACTTTCGACAGACTATGTTTGGTTATGGATCACATTTTCAGTAACCCTTTCCTTGCCTGGTTTCTGATCACACAGCTGCTCAGAAGGCAATGTAATATCCTCTAGAGTCTGATCCCAACCTACTTTTCCAAATTTATTTCCCAGCATTTTTTCCACTCTTTTTTCTTTTTTTTACATTCAATAATATTAAATGTCTATCCTAGACTAGGTACTGTATATGTTTCTTGATAGCAAAGTCATTTTTTTCTTTTTTCTCCAGTTTTATTGAGATGTAATTGACATGAAACATTTCATAAGTTTTAGATGTACAATATAATGATTTGCTTTATATATTTATCACAAAATAATCACCACAAAAAGTTTAGTTAACATCCATCAGATATCTCACAGTTACAGATTTTTTTCCTTGTGATGAAAACATTTAAGATCTACTCTCTTAGCCACCTTCAAATACAGAATATAGTATTGTTAACCATAATAACTATGCTGTCCATCACATCCTCAGAACTTTTTTATCTTATAACTCTAAGTTTGTACCCTCTGACCACCTTCACCCAGTTCTCCTGCCCACTCTACAACCACCCTCCCATCCACCCCCGCTCTGACAGCCACAAATCTGATCTCCATTTCTTTTTTTTTTAAGATTGGCACCTGAGCTAAGAACTGTTGCCAATCTTTTTTTTTTCCTGCTTTTTTTTTTACTCCCAGATCCCCCCAGTATACAGTTGTATATTTTAGTTGTGAGTCCTTCTAGAGTTGTGGCATATGGGACACCACCTCACCGTGGCCTGTTGAGTGGTGCCATGTCCATGCCCAGGATCCAAACCAGCGAAACCCTGGGCCACCGAAGTGGAGCATGCAAACAACCACTCGGCCATGGGGCCAGCCCCTGATCTCCATTTCTATATTTGGTTTTTTTAGGTTCCACATAGAAGTGAATTAAAACTATTGTCTAAGGAAGATCTTTTCAGCCTTTTCTTTTTAATGTACCTTTTTAATTTTATATCAGGCTCATAGCAGTCATTTGCATGTTTCACCATCTAAAATATGGATATTAGAACTTATTTCACAAGCTTGTTATAACAATATGAAAATATATGTAAAGACCATGGCACATAGTAGATGTTAATTTTTTACATTTATGAGGCACATATATGGAGAAGATGGTCAATACTTCCTGTGTATATGGGATTTTCTAATCCATATTGGCTGGGCTTGTGTCACTATCTCCCATTTAGTAATGAATGTTCCTTATGCTTAATCCAGTAGGCATGGAAAGCCTATGAGAAGAGGCTTTCTTGGTCTGATTTCTTCTTGATCATTTGTTTACGTATACAAGGTTGTTCCTTTTAATTCACAATGATGCTGTTGTGCAGTATTTGAAAAGTGTTGATCCAGGAAAGTTGTTTTGAGATTTTGGTACATTGGGATAAAATTCAGCAAGAAGGGTTCCATCTTCCCATCCTCCCTTCAAGCAGAGTAACCCCACTCTTACTCATATTGTATATTGACTTTGTATGTAAGATTTTGTTTGAAAAAGTGTTCCATTGTAAGAAAAAAGAAAAAAACCCTTCTATTCTCCAAAATAAAGAACATACATGGAGATTTTATTTGAACAGAGATCGTAGAAAAGTTTTGTAAGAAATATTTAATGAAAATTTCTTGGACACATTTTTTTGTGGTAATACAAAGGCTTCCGAGGCTTTGTAATGAGAAAGTAGAATACGAATTATTTATGAAATAAATATGAAAATATTAAGATTTTGAAACAGTTTGTTTTTGTTATTCATAAAATTGCATTCTTTATTATCATATTGTTTTTATTCTTTAATTATTACAATTTAAAAACTCATTTTTCTTCCCATTTCTCCTAAGGGATAATGGGATTACAATGGGCAAAACGTCTCGGAAATGCAGTCAAGGTTACAATTAATGACTTGAATGAAAACTCGGTGACATTGATTCAGGAAAACTGCCATTTAAACAAATTGAAAGTGGTGGTGGACAGGAAGGAGAAGGAAGACACTGATGATATTCTTGAAGAAGGAGAGGAGAACCTTGGTAATATTGAGGTGACCAAAATGGATGCCAATGTACTGATGCATTTGAGATCTTTTGATTTCATGTAAGTGAAAAGAATTTGCTGTGTCACTTTCTAAACTGACCTGGATTTGGGGGCCCAGGGTGAGGAGTTAAAAATTAAGATAGTTTGGGGGCCAGCCTGGTAGCGTAGTGGTTAAGTTCACGTGCTCCACTTCAGCAGCCTGGGGTTCACAGGCCCGGATCCCAGGCATGGATCTACACACTGCTCATCAAGACATGCTTTGGGGGTGTCCCACATACAAAATAGAGGAAGACTGGCACAGATGTTAGCTCAGGGCCAACCTTCCTCACTAAAAAAAATAAATAAATATGACAATTTGTTGTTGTTTGTTTAAATTAATACAGTTTTTGGCATTGGCCTAAGAAATGCAATAAGAACATTTTCTAGCATTTGAAATAAAATGCCTCAACATGACAACTTTTCCTCTAAACTTGCTTTTACATTTTTTTTTACATTTTACGTCTCACATATTGTATGATCATTGTATTATTTACTTTAAAAACAGAATTATGTATTTAAAATAGATTTGTAAAGTACTTTTGAATCCATGGGATTTTATCATTAGAAATAATGACAGTGGTATAATTTTGGATACTAGTATGATTTTAAATATGTCTGTATTCTTTTTGATTTTAGACACCTTGACCCTTTTGGAACGTCAGTGAACTATCTAGATTCTGCATTCAGAAACATAAGAAACCTTGGCATAGTGTCAGTGACTTCTACAGATATCAGTTCTTTATATGCCAAGGCACAACATGTTGCCCGGCGTCACTATGGTTGTAACATTGTCCGAACAGAATATTACAAGGAGCTAGCAGCTAGAATTGTTGTAGCTGCAGTGGCAAGGTACCAAGTTGTCAACAGTGTGCATGTGTGTTTGGGTATATGATAAAAAGAGATAATATTACAAGAAGTGCTTATCTCATTTTTCAAAATATGCCCAAAATACAAATTCTGTATTCCACATCTGTAATCTTGATTTGTGTAGTAATCTTATATCTGTTAGAATTTGATAGAAAAGCTTTGCCTAAAATAGTCAGTTTACTCTCCAATTTAAAATGTTATTAAAATAAAATAGGAGGAAAAGATAGAAATGAAAGTTAATTGCAAATCAGTTTATTTCAACAAGGTAGGGTAGCTAGGAGCTAGCGCTATGAAAAGGGAAAGCAAAGATTGCTTTTAGATTTCGAAACAATCATTTTTTTATGTCTATTTCATCTTATCTTCTTTGTTTACATAGTTTGAATAAAATGATGGCTTATAAACTCGATTCAGCAAAATGATCTTACCTACGAAACAAAAATTTCTCTCTCTTTCTTAGCAGGATTTCTAAACAATTTGTTTTGAGCACCCGTTTTATGCAGAATATGCTAGAGAATAATATAAATGGACATTGAGAGTATAGATAATAGATGATCAGCCAGCTCACTCAATAGCCCCAACACTAGTTTCACAGCATTTAGATTGAAATTCCTATCTCAGCATAAATACAGATTATTAGACTTCATAGACCTTTAAGATTATTCCTAATTAACTGAAAACTCTGATGTTCAGTTTGTTCATGCCAAGGACCTACTATACATACTCAAAAATTTTTATACTGTAACGTCAACAAATTCACATACATACATGTGAACTAAGTTTAGTGTATAACTGCAGAGGGGAAACTAAGTACAGAAATAGTGTACCAAGTAGAATTTAACTCAAGTCTGTAAAATTAATAGTGGCGAGGACTTTGCCTATTCATCTTTCACTGAATATTTAGCAGCTAGCACACTATCCTGCATGTAGTTAGTACTCAGTAAACGTACATTGTTTGCAAGAAACTTCTATTAAAAAAATAGATGAAAATGAAGAAAGGTGGTGGTGATGAGAAGAAACAAAGCAACACTGAAAAGCAGCGACTATAGCTCTATTGGGAGGCTCTCGCGAGGGAAAAGTCTAGTTACCAAAGACCCTGCCAAGCAGCGTTGACTTCCTAGGTTTCAATGTGTGTAAAAGCACTGCCACAAAGGATTGAATTCTCCTTATTTTCCCATGACTGACCCACAGTGTACTGTCCAGGTTCGTATTGTCAGTATAATGCCAAACAAAGGAAAAGGATAAGCCCCCAAAGTAACTTTAAAAACTTTTTTCCAGAGCTGCAGCCCGATGTAACAAAGGCATAGAAGTGCTGTTTGCAGTGGCTCTGGAACATTTTGTTTTGGTGGTTGTGAGAGTTTTGAGGGGGCCTACTTCTGCAGATGAAACAGCCAAGAAGATTCAGTACCTGATCCATTGTCAGTGGTGTGAAGAGAGAATTTTTCAGAAGGATGGTAATATGGTAGAAGGTAAATTCAAGTTTCTCTTGGCTGTATATTGTGTTTAATTTATGTATAAGCCTCCAATGAATAAGCCTTTTTCACATCCCTAATTATACATATTGTTGTCCTTTGATTTTAAAGATTACAGTGCTAACTTTATTTCCTAAACTGGATTTCCTTTCATCAACAGACAAGACATTCCTGTGAGTTTATTAAAGTTGTTTACTCATGCTATACAATTTGTGCTCTCTAGCCCTGCCTTCTATTAAAATGCCTAGAAATAACTTAGTTTCCACTGTCACTAATTTCAGGAACGTAAGTCAGATTACCTCTTTGTCTAGGCTATCTTAAATCATTAATTTAATTTTATAAAAATAATTTTCATGTTTCTGGGTGAATATAAAAGCCTTCAGTTATAAAATTCATTCAGTAGACATTTATTGAGCCTCTACTATATGCCAGGCTTGGGGAATCCAGGAAAAGGATGTGGTTTATGCCCTCTAAAAGCTGTTTCTCGTTTGTTTTTCTGGGACATAGAAACAGTTACCTCTTATTTTCTGTTGGGTTCTTGGCATTTTTTAATATGGATTTTTAAGAATTCTTTATATGTTAGAGTTTAACCCTTGTGATATGAGTTGCAGATATTTTTTTCTCATTTTTCACTTGTGTTTGCATCTATTTTTTTAAAATCTTTCATGCAGTTCTCATTGTTGCTGTTATTAATCAAACTTTTCTGTATTCTAGATTTTGTTTACAGTTAGAAAGAGCTTTCCTATTCCTAAATTATTCAAGGAAGGTTATGTTTTATTGAATAGTCCACTTCTTCTCCACTGATTTGAGAATACCATCTTTATCTTATTCTAAAGTCGCACATACTTGAGTTTGTTTCTGAATTTTCTATTCTGTTCCAGTGGTTGGATGTCTATTCATATACCTCTACTGCACTGTTCGGATTATAGCAGATTTGTAGTGTTGTTTAATGTCTGTTAAGGCAATCCCTCCTCAAAGCTCTATTTTCAGAATGTTTCTGATATTGGATCCTTTTTTCCTCTTAGTAAAAAAGTAAATAAATAAACTAGTTGGTATTTTATTTTGATCACATCAAATTAAGGAGGATACATATTGTTGTGGTCTTGAAGCTTCCTAAGAACCTGGTATGCTTTTCATTTGTCCAGGTACTTTTGCTATGATGTTAACTGATAGTGGCAATGGAAGGCATCCTCTCATGTTCCTTATTTTAGTTCCTACTGGTACTTTCTGATTCAAGAATGAATCTGAGATATATCTGTCACTTATCATGTTAAGAAAGTATCATTCATTTCCAGTTTTATTGTATTTGGTCAAGATGTTGAATTTTGTCATGCTATCTTAGCATCTGTGGAGATGACTGTATGGTATTTCTCCTTGGATCTATTATTTTGATTAATTTGATTAATTGTAATAAAATTTCCCGATATTAAATCACTCTGGCTTTCTAGAATACTCTATCAGGAAGTACTTTCTTAATATGGATTCTATTTACTAAACATTTTAAAAGGGTTTTTTTCAATATTTATAACTGAGGTAGTATATAGTTTTTCTTTTTAGTGTAGTTTTGGTTGCGCTTTGGAATCAGTTTAAACTCCTTTCAGAAAGAATTTAGAGTGTCGGCCCCATGGCTAAGTGGTTAAAGTTCTGCATGCTCCACTTTGGCGGCCCATGTTTGTGGGTTTGGATCCCAGGCGTGGACCTACTCCACTCATCAACCATGCTCTGGAGGCTTCTTACATACAAAGTGGAGGAAGATTGGCACAGATGTTAGCTCAGGCTAATCTTCCTCAAGCAACAACAACAAAAAAAAAAAAAAAGAAGAAGATTGGCCATGGATGTTAGGTCAGGGTGAATTTTCCTCACCAAAAAAAAAATTAAAAAAAAAAAAGAATTTGGAACTTTTCCCTTTTTTCAATGCTTGGGAACAGTTTAACTAGCATCAGAATTATTTGTTTATTAAAGGTTTAGCAGTATTCATCTAGCTTTTCTAATTCATTTACATAGAGTTGAGCCAAGTGGTGTCTAATGATTCTTTTTAATTTCCTTGGTTTCTGTGGTTATATTCTCCTTATTTTTTTATTTTTAATATTTGTTCTTTTTGCCTTTTTTCTTGACTACATTAGATACTGGTTTATCTATTCTGTTGTTGTTTATTGTCTTTTTCTTTTTGGTGAGGAAGATTCACCCTGAGCTAACATTTGTGCCAATCTTCCTGTATTTTGTGTGTGGGTTACTGCCACAGAATGGCTGCTAACGAGTGGTGTAGGTCTATGCCCAGGAACCAGACCTGGGCCACCAAAGCAGAGCGCACCAAACTTAACCACTAGGTCATGGGGCTGGCCCCTATATATTGTCTTTCTTAATGTTTGCTTTTGTAGTAGTAAATATATACTTCTGTAATACGGATGTATTGATTTTAAGTAATATACTGTGGCTTCTTGGTGTCATAAATGAGGTAATCAGCCTCCCATTTTCCATTTTCCCTTACTAACTTTTGTTCATTATACCATTTGTATGTTACTAGAATATGTAACATTTATATTCTTTTTGCCAATATAATCTACACATTAAATATATTCAGTGCTCATCATCAATCTTCTTGCCATAATTTCTCTAATCATCTTTTAGTTGGCTAAATTTAACTTTCTGCGTTTAGTTAAGAGGGTTCATGGGGAATATACTACTTGATTTCTTACTTGTTTAGAGCTCACTGTTCATAGCTTTATACTTCACTCCCCTGAGACTGTTCTCCCACTCTAGTTTGGGTTGTTTGTTTTCTAAGTCTGCTGAAAGCTGTTGCCCTTGGGCTTCCTTTTAACCATCATCCTGGAAATTTTCTTTGGCTTCTTGTGATGAATCTCCTCTGTCTTGTATCTTTATGTATTTTCCACTTTCCTTGTTTACTTTCTCGTTTTGAATGAATGCTTTTTCCTGTAGCTTCTTGAGAAGGATAGCATGGCCAGGTATAGAAGTCTAGGTTGGAAATTGTTTTTCCTCAGAATGTTTAAGGTATTATTCCATTCCATTCCGTTATTCCACAATTATTCCACTGTATATTCCAGTGTTTAAGGTATTATTCCATTGTCAATAGACCATGACTTCTGTCTATTCCATATATTGATAAGTCTGCTATTGTTCTTATATCTAGTCCTTTGTGGTTTTTTCCTCTCTTAAAATGCTCTTAAAATATCTTTTCTTTACCCAATATTCTAAAATAATTTTGTGGTATGAATTCCTCTTTTTAAACTCATCATGCTGGACAACATGTGAGCCCTTTTAAGTTGGAAACTTGAGTTCTTCAGTTCTGGGAAATTTTTTTGTATTATTTCTTTGATAATTTTCTTCTCTCAATTTATGTCTGTTTTCTCTTCCAGGAACTCTTTTTCCTTATATGTTGGATCACCTAGATAGATCCTCTAATTTTTTTTTATATCTCTACTATTCATTTCTTTGACATTTAATTCTACTTTCTAGATTTTCTTGATTTTTATTTTCCAACTCTCCTATTTAAATTTCTGTCACCTTTTGTTCATTTCTAAGAGTTATTTCATATTTTCTCATTGTTTCTTTATTAGTAGTGTCCTATTATTTCAGAGATGCAAAGTCTAATCTTACATTTCTAAGAATATTTGATTATATTTGGGTATATTTTATGTATGGGAGAGGACAGGGTTTTTTCATCTTGTTTATTTTTGTATTGTTGTTGCTGTTATTTTGTTGTTTTAGTCCTTCTGTTTCCTAACTATTTCTCTTTTGTAATTTTGTTCTCTTTTGTGGTAGATCTCAAATGTCTAGTGGCCTCTGGTTGTCCACACTAAAAGCTATTTGGAAGCACTTGGAGTAGGGCTTATAACCTGATGGATTTTACTGTAATGAGAAGGCACCAATCTGCCTTTTCACTAGGAGATCACCCAAACACCAGTAAATGTATGTAGGTCTTTCTCCTGGATTGGTTTTTCTAGAGAGGAATCTTTCAATCTTCTGTCAGCTTTCTAGGAGCCATGTTGGGGAAGAAGACTAGGTCTTACCATTTATGCATACTTTTGCTTAGTCTCTTTCTTTTCATACGCCTCCTCACCCTCAAATATGACAAATGCCCCTGGTCCCAGATCCTTGATGGTTCAGCCTTATCTAAGATTAACTTCATCTTTTGGAATGGGGAAGACTTAGAAGCCAGACTGTAGGTATTAGAGAGGAAGATTAGGAGTCTTAATTCAACCTCTTAAAAAATTTTAACCAGGCCTCTTTTTTGCAGTACCACTCTATACCCATCTTCAGAGACAATCAGTACCATTCATTCTCAGGCTTTTCTGGGGTCCTACAATGCCAGTGTGCTTCCAGCTTTGTTGGTAGCCCATCTACCCATTTCAGGCTTAGGCTTTCTCTGGCCTACTAAATCAGTTATCTCCTTGTGTATCTGATTCCCACTTCTGACATTTTATTGACATCTCTCATCATCTTTTGTTACCTCCTTTCCCATTATCTTTGGGGTTTGAATTTTATTCCTTTGCTCTCATTTTAATAGTGCTTTAAGAGACAGCAGAGATGAAGTATGTGTTCTATCCATTACATTTAAATAGAAGTCTCCCAGTATTTTTTGATTCATCTGGAGTTGCTTTTTTAGCCTATATACAGTGACATGGAAATACTAGTTTTCTTTCTTTCTTCACCCCTTCATTTTTTTTTGCTGAGTAAGATTTGCCCTGAGCTAATATCTGTTGCTGGTCTTCCTCTATTTTGTATGTGAGCTGCCACCATAGCGTGGCCACTGACAGATGAGCAGTGTAGGTCCATGCCCAGGAACTGAACCCAGGCCGCCAAAGTGGTGTGTGCCAAACTTAAGCACTAGGCTACAGGGGCTGGCCCTACCCCTTCATTTTTTGCTACTGGTAACTTGAAATGATAGCCCTGACCCCTCAGAGAGGGAATTTGCTGATGTTGACACAGCACTGAGAAATCCTAGGCCAGGAGCTTGGGAAGAGACATAAGTTTGTATGATGGGAGCATTTTGCAAAGTGCATCAAGAAACAAACTGACTAATACAAATTCATGTGTGCTGCCTGCCTGTGGTAAGTGGGTATTAATGACAAAACCATAACTGTAAATGGCCCTAATTTGAGTAATACTTCCTATAGTATTTGTAATTTGGTTATTTAATGGTTCCAGGGAAGATTTCTTGAATATATTCATGTAATGTTTGAGGAACATAGTTTTCAGCAAAGCTAATGTCGATAACCACACTTTCCCTTAACACCTAGAGTTAAACAATACTAAAAAGTTGACCCAGGAACAGTGAGGGAAACCTTTAAGTAAATCTGAAATAAGATCTCACAACTGTGTATTTACACTATTTAATTGCATTGAATAACAGAGTGATATTGAATAGCAGGAAGCTGTAGATCTGTGTCTCTGCCACCATAGCCCTGGGTTCTGGGTATATGTAGGACTGACTGATCAAATCAGGCCATTCCAGGACAGTGAATGATCAGCCCAGGAATGGCCCGAGGGAAGGTAGTTGGAGAGAGTCTAATTTAAAATGACTATTCTGGGCCTGAAGTGAACTGAAAAAGTCCATAGTACAATAATTTTGCCCCATTTGGGAAACTAAGAAGAGCACACGTACCTCCCCAGTTTCCTTGTGGTTATATCAGGCCTCTCATTGCTCTTTAAACTGAATTAGTTTCTTCTAGCCTACACTTTGGGAGCTGAATATGAATCAAGCCTAGGAACAGAGTAATTGATACTCTTCCCAATTGCAGAAGAGTTAATTTGTGAGAAATGTCTTTATTTTGGTGAGATGTTGGTTACATGGGTACATATATTTGCGAAATGTATACATTCACATAAAATGTACACATTCTATTACATGTAAATTATACCCCAATCAGTTGATTTTAAAATATGGATATCTTGTGGACTTTATAAGACTTTGTCCTACTTAAATTATTTCATGTAGTATAGTGTCTAAAAGCTAGTAAAAAGTTATATCCCTAATAAGCCATTTAACATGGATTTCTACAACTTCTCTTAAGCTTTAATCCTCTGATCTGTATAATTGAGATTTTAATAGTACCTACTTTACAGCTGTAAGGATTAAATTTTTTTTAAACATATAAAATGCTTAGCACAATACCTGGCACATAGTAGATCCTCAGTATATAGTAGCTTCAAATTATTATTAATATAACAATTACTACAATTTACATTGTCATTTCTCCTTTGATTTCTCTTTTTATTGTCTTCGCAGAAAACCCATATAGACAGCTGCCCTGTAACTGTCATGGAAGCATGCCTGGAAAGACAGCAATAGAACTTGGACCTCTATGGTATGTGATTAAGCATAATAATATATTCAAAATTGATTTATGTATTGATTTGATTGTTGACTTTTGATTATGTGTGGTAAAAGACAAGCAAATTTAGATTCAGGTTTTTTTTAAGTCTAGGCAAATAATTATGACTCTCCACCTGAGGTGTTGTCTGTTTTCAGATTTTTCTATACCATTATTCTCCCAAGTTTGTAGCAGCACTAAGAGGCAGTAGGATCAAAGAGAAGCCTGGCTGATCTGCAGACTAGATAATTCATTTCTGAATAGTAAGAATGAGGCATTTTTCAGTGATAATTGTAGAACTAGGCTGTGATTGTAAAATGATCGTGGTTACTTTTTATAGAAGAGTCAACTAATATAAAAGGTCTTTGAGGAATCAGTTTAAAGTGAGAAGGACATGTGAAAGTAAATGTCTGCTTTGTTTTAGGTAAAGCTGTTTAGGTGGGACACAACTGCAAATATTTAATGTATGTCTGCTTTTGCATCATTAGTAACTACTAATTGTGTTTTTAATGCCTTAAAGTTGGATTGTTTTTAATCAGAATCCTTACCTTAAGCTTGTTTGTTACTAGAGATTCTTGTAGAAATTTGAGATTCTTAACAATATTGTGACAAAAATCATTACAAACTTCTACCTCATTACTTTACAAGGTCAAGGTTTAGCCTTCTGCTAAACCTAAAAATTAACCTAAATGGTAAATATGTTTGTGTTGATGCCCATTATTTTATCTTCATCCGATGTAAATACCTTTAGATTAAGAATGACCTAGCCATATGATTTCAGTTATATGTGGAATCTAAAAAAAAAAAAAACAAATTAACAAACAAAACAGAAACATACTCCAAAATACAGAGAACCTTGGGACCAGCCCTGTGGCTGAGTGGTTAAGTTTGCGTGCTCTGCTTTGGCAGCCTGGGGTTTCACTGATTCGGATCCTTGGCACAGACCTAGCACCACTCATCAGGCCAGCTGAGGCAGCATCCCACATAGCACAACTAGAAGGACCTGTAACTAGAATATACAACTATGTACTGGGGGGCTTTGGGGAGAAGAAGAAGGGAAAACAAAAGATTGGCAACAGATGTTAGCTCAGGTGCCAATATAAAAAAAAAATACAGAGAGCCAATTGGTGGTGGCCAGAGTGGGCAGGGGGAAAGGGCAAAATAGGTAAAGGGGATTAAGAGGTACAAATTTCCAGTCATAAAATAAGTAAGTCATGGGGATATAATATACAACATAGGGAATATAGTGAACCACATTGTAATTACTTTGTATGATGACAGATGGTTACTAGTCTTATCAGGGTGATCATTTTGTAATGTAAATAAATGTCAAATCACTGTGTTATACACTTGAAACCAATACAATATTGTTTGTCAACTGTACTTCAAAAAAAAAAAAAAGAGAGAATGACCCAGCCAGCCTTACTTTCTAGTACTCTCTTACCTATATCATCTGCTACACGTTGATCCTACTCACTGATCTCGAACTGGGGAGATTAAGAATAACAGATTGCTGGATCCAGAAGGAAGATCTTCTAGTCCAACTCCCTCATTTTACAGATGAGAAAATTATGGCACAGTGTTTTTAAGTGCTAGCTAAAACTGACCCCCCAAAATTACTTAGTAGTACAAGCAAGGCCAGAACTTAGGTTTTCTGACTCCCAGGACTGAGTTCTAAACCATGCCTTATGATTTCCTCACGCAAAGCCATTGTTCATGTCTTTACTCTCATCCAGAATCTCTTCCCACTTCCCCACCTCCAATTCAAATTCTACGTCCTCTTTGAAGTCTCTCCTTAGTGCTTCAATCCAAAATAATCTCTAAATTAGCTTTTAGTAAATCTTACAGTGATCACTCATTTAACATTTTAAAATCGTATATCCTTTCTTATATGTTTGCTAACCCTAATAATAATACCCACCATTCATTGAGGACATGCTTTGTACTAGGGGTTGTAGATGAGCAATCTCGTTTAATTCCCATAACAAGCCTGTGAGAGGTTTTCTTTCTCCATTTTATGATGAGGAATGTGAAACTCAAAAGCAGTAATTATTCAAGCTACTTACATAGTTAGTAAGTGGTGGAGCCAGGACAGGAATCCAGGTTTATTTGTCTGGAATTTATTTGTTTGGAATTTCATATTCTGTCCATTAAACCTGTGATTCTGAAATTAAATGAGAAGCATATCAGACTCACCCCGGGCCATTTTTTAACTACATTTCCACCACCACATGTAATTCTCATGTATCTCCCCCTGCCCCACCCCCACCATATACACAGTGGCATTAAGATTTACTGTTACTGACAGGAATATGCATTGTGAAAACCTCTGCATTACACTATGTCCCTATCTAGATCCTGGCTAGATTTATAGGCTTTTATAGGGTAAACATTGTATTCTATACTTTGGTGTATCTTCTACCACTCTATGTACCGCAGGGCTGTACACCTTATGAGGGCTCAGTAAATTCTTTTTGATTTACTGGGAATGAAATTTCCTGACTAATCCCATGATAAAAGGAGTGAGCAAATAGAAAATCAACAATTTTAAACTAAACCATAAATTCTTTTTTAATTTCAGTATTTATCTTGTAATTAATTATATCTCTTAGTTATGGTTAGATTATGGAGACTTATTTTTTTAAAGAAAATAAACATTTCTCAAACCCAGTTTTCTATTTTTTCATTTTTTCAGGTCAAGTTCCCTTTTCAATACTGGATTCCTCAAAAGAATGCTATTTGAGTCTCTTCACCATGGTTTAGATGACATTCAGACCCTAATAAAGACATTAATTTTTGAGTCAGAGTGTACTCCTCAAAGTCAGTTTTCAGTTCATGCACCTTCAAATCTCAACAAGCAAGGTGACTAATTGAACCCTAGCTTACTAGCTGACAAATTGGTTATCAAAAATACTCTATCTTCTTGATCTCTTATTTGGTGTTATAATCAAAAGCAATATAATTATAAGTAGTGTGCTTTAAGTAATCCTCTCTAATGAGTCTAATTATAATCCGTTTGTTAACTTTTTTTTTAATTGCATGGGTTTCTTCAGGTTTATAGTCATGACCCGAAATGAATAATGATTTTATTAAGGTATATATTTTTTTAGTTTTAGTAGATTAAAAGAACTAAAAGTCCATTGTGATTTTATTACCTTATATCTGCAAGAGAAACTTTAGAAATTCTGAGAATATTGTGGCCCAAATTTTGGGTAATATCCATTAAGACATGGAAGCTAGATTTACACATTGCTCAGTAAAGCTAAGTTTTTTCTCTTTTGTTTTCTCTTTAGTATAAATAGGCTTTTGTAGTTTATCTGGCTGTTGATGTAAGAGTGGGCCTATTAGACGTCCTAGCATTTTCATAAGTTATTACAAGAAGCAGATAATATAGAGGTTAAAAAATGTAATTCTTGCAGGCTGTTTTGGCCACAGAATCTCTTATGTATTCATAAAAGCAGTGTAGATAGAATTTAGTAAGCTTTTATTTAAACTTTAAATTGTTGCTTAATGTCATCCTATAAAATAGTTTATTATTCCCATTTGTTTTTATTTTAGAAGAATGTGGTGTATTTATAAAAACTACAGATGATACCACAACAGAAAATTACATTGTACAAGGTATGTATGTAAATATGTGTATATATGTACATATGTATATATCAGTGCAAAAAGGCAGATTGCAGAAGGATGGGAAGAGAAGAGACTGCTTTGGGAGCCTACTTCAAAATGCATTTTCAGCATACTATCCTGACAACGTAATTATAGTAAAACTTGTTTATCTAGCATTTGCACAGTTCAAAATGTCTATTAACATGTACTTTGTCCACATCACTAATATATGGTAATCCCCTTGAAAGAACTATAAGATCTTGAAGAACCATGTGAACCAAAATAATATCAAATTATATTTGATAAAGTTAGAGTTAAGATTAAATTTTATTCTAATTCTTTAAACTTTCTCATCAACAAATGATTTATAGCAATTCCATTGATTAACCGGAAGACGCCATTCTCTAGCTATAAGAATTTATTATATAGCCTTTCTTATAATTTGGGATGTGTGCATACTTGAAAATATAGTTGTATACTTTAAAATGTAAGCATTGCAAATTCATATCAAAAGTGTGTTGAGATTTATAATGTCAGTGCCTTACTGTCCAAGGTTTTGTTTTGCTTTCTAAAAGACAACTTTAGATTCTACATGTGTTTTGAATACAGGTAACAAGAAGAAAATAGTGTTAAGGTTGAAAGAGCAGAGAATTGTAATTACAAGATATAATTTTGTATTAGTTGCTTGGCATTTTAGTGTTGATCTTCAGAGACAAGAACACTTCCATTCCTGTTAATAGCATATGGTTTAATAACTACTGCATGCTATTTCCAACAGTCTTGTTCATTTGGCATCTTCAACTAATTTGCTAACATTCAAATCACTTAAAATGATTTATTCTACTTAATTTCTCTGTCAGAGGGAAGAAGACATTATAGTATATTGTAAAGAGCATTAGATTTAAGAGCCTCATTCTGCTTCTTTGTGTTGTTCTGTAACCTCAGGCAGGTCCCTCATCTTTGGCAGGGTTGTCTTAAAATCCTTTTTAGAATAAAGTAAAACCCAAGTTTTAAAAATATTTAAAATCTCTGAAACTTTGTCATATAAAAATTCAGAGAATTAAACTAATTTCTAAACATATAAAACCTTTGATGATAGAAAATACCATGCCAAAAAAATCCATGTACTGCTGACGATAGTCATTATTAAGGTATTAGATTTTTAGTCTCAGACTTTCCTAGCGCTTGTACTAAATATGGAGTAAATATGCCTTCTTAGAAGATTTCGTGCAAGGGTATAATCAGGTTTTAATTACCTGATTTAATGGAGGAGCCCTGAGTTTTGTTTTTGTTTTATGCAAAATGGCAACAGTTCAACAATAATTTATATTTATCTTTGAATGCAATTTATCATTTTCATGCATCAAATTTGCCTTCTGAATACCTTTGCTTAAGTGAATGTTAATTGTTTTTTGTGAAGAATTAAGATTTGGCCGTAACATCCATATATAAATAACTAAGAGTTGAACATTCAGCAAAATCTCATTTTAATAACTTGGATATCTCAATTTTCTTCCTTTTGTGATTTTTGGAAGGATACATTGCTAGAAACTTATTTGCTAGCTTCCTTTCACTTAAAATGGAAAGGCTACATACTGTGGTCAGTAGTAGGCAATGATCATACATTGTACCTTTATAAGTTTCTGTATCCAAGCCCTTGAGACTTATTCTGTTTTTGTTTTATGTTCACTGAAGACATACTATGTATCAAATATTGGCCTTCAGTAGAGAGTACAATTATAAAAATGAAGGACAGTATCACCAGGAACTTAGAATATAATTTGGGAAGAGAGGACTTAACACACATAAAAGACCTACACACATGAAACAAGAAAAAATGACCGAACTTAATCAAACCCTGAGTAGTGTGGTACTGACAGTAACGAAATTTCTCGGGTGATCGGCCCAGAATTCATAAATGGCTTTCTGCAGGAGATGGAAATAAAATTGAGGCTTGAAATTGAAGAAGGTAGAAAGGAGGTTCTGACTCAGCAAACAGTTAAATATTAAAATTACATGGGTGAAGGATAGTGAAAATATCAAGAATAAGTATTTTATTCTTATAATAAAAGTTATCTTAGTATAACAATTAAGATTGAATAGATAGGTTGAAATGGTATGTATCAGAGGATTTAGACTTGAGACAGTATATAGTTATAAAAGTATTTGGTTTGTAATATTTAAGAGAATGCTAACTTTGTGTATGTGTGTGTCTATATGTGTATGTTTCAGGAAAGAGAAAAAGTAATGAAACAAGCACAAATTTAGCCAAGAGGCAAAAGACTGATGTCAATACTGAACATCCTCCCTTTTATTACAACATCCACAGACACAGCATTAAAGGAATGAACATGCCAAAGTAGGACAGCCAGTGAATGGCAAAGTGTATATTTTATATTTTAATGCTATTGTGATTTAAATATACAAGAACCTCATTATTTTTTTTCCTTTCCTTGCTGCAGGTTAAAAAAGTTTTTGTGCTATCTTTCTCAAGCAGGCTTTCGAGTAAGCCGAACTCATTTTGACCCAATGGGTGTTCGTACAGATGCACCCCTGATGCAGTTTAAATCTATCCTTTTAAAGTACAGCACCCCCACCTACACTGGAGGACAGTCGGAGGGCCACGCCCAGTCAGCATCCGAAGATACAGTAGCTGACAGAGTTGAAATGTCAGTGAAGGACAAAGCAGAAGCAAGTGGTTGCAGAAGATGGTAAATGCAGAAGAGTTTATTCCCAGTTATCTGTTTAGATGGCCTAATAGTTCTCTATTCCAACTGTAGTTCTTTTTCTATTCTTTCAATTCAGTGGTGTAAAAATAAAAAACATTGCTGTTTCATTCAAAAAATTAGCTGTTTCTAACTTAGCTGATTTGGGAACTATGCTCTCCAAGTTTTTCTTATTTTAAAGAAAACTTAAAGTTCTAGTGGAAACATTTCATATGAAGCCAAGTTTATAACTGAGATCACCCTAGTGTTTAATAACTCAGAAAATGTTCACATGCAGAGTGTTGGGAATTTTATGTTATGGAAGCCATCCTTTCTGAATCACAGCACTACTTAAACTGATTCGTGATGTTTGTTATTCTGTTTGTAGTGTTGTACAAAATGAAGCCAGAAGCCTGTCACGTATTGGAATGACCCAGAATAGAACAGGAAGAACAGGGTCCATTCAGGTCACTAATGTATTTCACAATTACAAAGCTAAAATATGTTCCCAATTTTAAGAAATCATACCTCTCCCCACGTTTATCTTTTAATTTATTACTAGCTTTTGAGAAATTAAATACCTTCCTGAGATAGAAATACATTTTTCTTATAAGTTTAAGGTCTAGATGACTAAACTTCAGAGTAAGAATTTGTCAAAGTAAATTGAGACCGTTGTTCTAATATAATAGTTGTTCACAAGCACTGAAATTCTTGAAGAGGAGAAATTTTGTTGTAAATTAAACAAATTGGGTGATCTCAATTGCCTCACTTAATACACGTACAATATTCATTTGCTTGGTTGTGCTACCTCTCAGAAGTAAAACTTGTCACCTTATGAACTTATGAATTGAGGCTTTTTTGGTTTGGGGGGTGGTTTTTTTTGTTGTTGTTTAGTTTGGTTGTTTTTTTTGATCTGTGTATGTGCTAATTTTGTGTATAAGTATCCCAGGCTAACATGACAATGAAAATTAGTTCGAAAAAATCTTGTTTCCATTAATAAATATTGTTCTTGCTTCATTTGAATGTAAGAATTTGGATGAAAGGATTTGGTATAAAGTTTAGGTTTTTGTCTAAAGGATTTAATCCATATTTACCATGAAGTATTTCTCAGATGAAGTAACTTTTTACAAGCATTCAGCTTGGGGGATGGAGAGGGGGTTATAACTGAAAGGCTTAAATACACTACATCAGAAAAAAGCATGCCCATGACATATACAGAAATCCAGGGGGTGAGGCTTACATCAACATAGAATATTAATTTAGCAGAAATAAAGGAAAATTTCTTTGTTATTACAGCATAGTCCTAGGAGGATGTTTTTCCTTTTCTCCCATTAATGGAATCATACATTTTAGTAAAATAAAGGAATAGGTGAAATGCAAGTTAGTTTCTATAATGGCCATAAAAACACCACTATGATTCTTGCCACTTAAAATTATAACTCACAAATGAGCACAAAAGGAAATAATAGTTATTAGTTACTTTTTTTAGTTTGTGTAGTTAAAAAAAATTACTATAAATCCAGAAGGCAAACCAGTACTTGGATCATTTGATTTAATACTTATTGTTAAATTGAATATCAGCCTCAAATTTTGCTAAATGCTATCAGCATGACATATTTTGATCAGTGATGAAGTTGGGTTTTATGCCAGGAGCCTAATTTGATATAGAAATATTTAAATATAGAAATATTAAAATCATATTTTAAATATGTGTATTCATTTCACATATACAGGCAAATATCCTGAAGAAAGTTTGGTAGGAAGTAGTTGGAACTCTGTAAAGGTACTGTATCAAGCTAAAGAGGAAATACTTTTAAAATTCCGTTTAGCTCTACATTAGCACCTTGTCCCCGTAACAGTAGTAATTTGGGACACTGCAAATGTTGACGACATTGTAAAGTAATATCAGTTGTAACCTTCCATTACAATTTAGTAAACACAAGAAACCAGTTCTTACTCCACTGTGAGGAAACCAGTGTCTTGACTCTGCTAGTTGCTTATGTTAATATTCAAACCATACACTCAGGAAATGGGGAAAGAATCATGAGATGGGTTTGGGGGCCACTGTGGTGGATTTGGGTTAAAACTCCGTTTATTACCCGACTTCCATTAGATTCCACTCTGAATAAATGTGTGATGTTCTGTTTTCCAGAAATTAGAACTAACTCAAGACCAGTTTGGTAATCACAAAAGGTCTAGGAATTTCTTTCCTTGTTGCGTAATGGCTCTAGTAAGTGACCACAGGTTACTTAGGAGAAGGCTAAGAGAAACATACATAATACATACTTGTGATGTTATGGCAGGGTCCTTTCTCAAATGGTTCTGGGACTGTGAATTAAATCAGGCCTGGGAATTGGGTAAGGGATCATGACTACTGTGGAAGCTCAAGTCAGACCTATAATTTTCAGCTACATAAATAAATAGGACCACTTTTGTCCTTTGAATCACAATAATCAATTTGCCAAGGCCAAAAGATCCCTGCGTCAGACTATCCTGATCATCCTGTCAGCCCTACTGCCTGTTACAGTAACTATCCCCACCTTTCTAGTCTAGCAATTAAGGGAACTTCTGGGTTTCCGACACTGCAGGCTTGGCAGTGCCCGTTGAATCAGGGAGTCCATTTCAATTGAAGCATCTCCCACTCGCATCCCTGGCCTACAGTCTACTGTAAAGCTTTTCAGGGGTACTAGTTCTCTGCTCACCAGTGTATTTCTCAATTGTCTTGGTAAAGAGAGTCAACTGGGCTCTCATGAGGCACACAGTGAGAGATGGGTGAGCAGATCATACCTAATAAATCCTCTTCAACATTCCCCCTTCCAAGTCTTTGATTTCTTCCCTCTACATTATATCAAGGAATTTCTAACATCTCACCTTCGATTTAGATGAGCCACTGCTAAGTAAAAATTTCTCTCAATCAAATAAACAAAACCATGCCAAACTGTTCAAGCTGACAAACTGAGCCAGAATCTCCAGTATAAGTGTACATGTATCAATAATTTGACCCAGTTTAAAATTGTTCCAGGCCAGCCCTGATGGCCTAGTGGTTAAAGTGTGCTTTGCTTCAGCAGCCCGGGTTTGGTTCCCAGGAACAGAACCACACCACTCATCTGTCAGTAGCCATGCTGTGGCAGCAGCTCACCTAGAACTAGAAGGATTTACAACTAGAATATATACAACTAGGTACTGGGGCCTTGGGGAGGAAGAAAGAAGAGGAAGATTGGCAACAGATGTTAGCTCAGGGTGAATCTTTCCCAGCAGAACAAAGAAAATTACGTTTCTTCCTTCAAGATCCAACATATTCAGAATCTAGTTCCATGGGTTTTCTCCACTTATTATCAGTATATATGATCAAAAAAGCATTTTCAGGTCACACTTTGTATTTGTCCCTCAAGACATGCTGGGATCTGACTCTAATTATGTCCCAGAGGCAATGAGGGATTGTAGGGATAGAGCATACGGGCTGCTCCTTGAAGTGAGGTTATTAAGGGGTCGTCATGGCAGCAAACATCTAAAGGGTTTTTTCCATTTCAAGTGAGGCTCAGTGGAGTTAAGGATTTAGGATACCCGTTCATCCAAATCTTTCTAAAACTTACTCCAATCCTCAGAATGCCACTCTTTCCTGACCAGTGTCTCTGCTTAAGAGAGCCAGCAAGATAGCGAATTCAGCCACTTTACAGGATCAAACCATTTCTCTTCCGACTATCTCAGCCTTAAAGTTACAGGGGAGGCTGGAAAAGTGAACATCTCACAGCTTTAGTTGTGAGATATGTTTGACTCACAGTCCAATACTTCAGTTGGTTTTAAACATTGCCCCTATCATATTTTTTAATTTCCAAATTTTTATTCTTGAATATTTCCTTTTAAAGATTTTACTTTTAATTTGTGAATGTAAGCATTTCTCTGAGATTTTATTTTTAAGGGGGTTTTTTTTCCTGCTTCCTGCATTATCTTTTTCATCTTTTCACCTTTCATCAGTTTTTATCTGTTCGTTTCAGTCTCTTTCATGTCAGAGGCTTTCATCAAATGTCTGGTGATTTGGGTGAGCTGCTTATATTTCAGTAGTTTTGTGTGCAAAGGTACAGTCTATTTACTGGTGGGCCTTACTGCAAAGTGATGGAGCAGTGCAACTTCGTTTGGGTTACCCTCAAACGTCTTGGTGGCTTTAGCCAAGAAGAATCCTCTAATCTTCTATCTAGCAGTCAACAGGTCTAAGCCTAACTGCCAGCATTCAGAGACTTAATCTGAGAAGGGAACAGGTTCATCTCACCATTCAGTATGGGGCACCCTCCAGTGTGCCTGGTGTCCCATGTCGCACACAGCTCTGGATTATTTTTTATCTTCAGTTGCCCTTCTCCTGCTGGGACAAAGGAAAAGTAGTCATGTGGTGGTGAGGGATGGTTTCTCTGGCTCGAAATACTCCTTACACACACCATTAACCTACCCCATCTCCATACCCATTTTGCACACTTGCCTTTCCAGCAATCCAGAGTCTCCAATTGTTAGGCCTTCATCCTCCTAAATCAGTTACCTATGACTGTTGACTGTCCATGTGAAAACATCTAACTTCCCAATGTGTTGACAACTGACATCTCCACAATCCTTGTCTTTGACTTCTTGAGTTTATTCATTATATATATATATATTCCTTTGGTATCATCTTAATAGTTTTGGTTTAAACCAGGCAGTTTAAATTTCAATCAACCTACTAAACAGAAAAGGTACATTTTTAGAAAATCACCTTTTCTTTCCAATTGCGCAGTACTCTCAATGTATTTTTATTACTGGTCTCCAAGTGAATAAAATTTAGTCTTAAGACTTTAGCCATCATATTTTTTGCTAAAAGATTAATTTAGCATAATTTAGTAGTACGCTTTCATCTCTGCCTTAGGAATTGCCTGCTACCCTGTGTCTAGGCCCAGAATAAGTAGTAGCCACTGTCATGGGCTGAATTGTGTCCCCCCAAAATTCATGTTGAAGTCCTAACCCCTAGTACCTCAGAATGTGATTGTATTTGGAGACAGGGTCTTTAAAGGGGTAATTTAGATTAAATGAGGTCATTGAGGAACGGGCCTAATCCGATATGACTGGTATCCTAATAAGAGATTAGGACACATACGTCCACAGAGGAAATACCCATATGAAGACAAAGGGAAAAGATGAAATCTACAAGCCATGGAGAGAGGCGTCAGAAGAAACAGCTGTACCAATGCTTTGATCTTGCACTTCCAGCCTCCAGAACTGTGAGAAAATAAATTTCTGTGGTTTAAGCCCCGCAGCCTGTGGTACTTTGTTATGGCAGCCCTAGCAGACTAATAGAGCCACCTAAAGTGGAGATTGATAATAAATGCTATACCCAATGAAAGAAAATCAGTTAAGATTGTGAGGGGTTCATTTGAAAGAAATTTAGTATAACTTAAGACCACTAAGAGAACTCTCCAATTACATTCTGCTAAAATAATCATAGTTTAGCGACACAAGTAGTTTACTTATTAAATCAATTCCTAATTAAATAAAATTACAAAAAGAAATTTGTGGTCTTTAGCTTTAAGTTCCCAAAAGCATAGCAACTAAGGCAGAATTTCTTTAACAGGAAGGAAATGTATAACCATATTCAAACAGGCCATAGTTTTACCCCAAATAAATAAATCATCTTATGAAGACATTGTTTGTAAGCACCAGAATTCATCATTAAATGCTTAAGCTGGAAGCAACCTTAAATACCATCTAACACACATCTCTAATTTTACTCGGGGACCAAAAGGTTAGTATGGTTAGACTAAGAGTATGCGGAATGGCACAGAAAGTTTTATCTGTAAATGACCCACTTGTCTTCTATAAGGAAGTTGTTTTTAAAAATAATGTCTTTATTGAGATATAAGGCACCCACCATAAATTGCACCCTTTCAAAATATCGCTTAAGGATTGTTTCAGGGGTTTTTAGAATATTCAGAGTTGTGCAAGCATCACAACTAATTTCAGAATTTCTCATTTTCATTACCCCAGTAAGAAACCCCACACGCATTCCCTACTCACTCCTCAAAGCTTGGCAATGGCTAATCTATTTTGTGTCTGCCTATTCTGGGAGAACACTTCTCCACCTTCCTGGAAGCAGAAGTCCTGTATTTAACCATTTTATATGTGGTTAGATTTGGTGTGCTAGTGGGGTCTTTTTGACATTTGTGCCTGTGATTCATAAGAGATATTGATTTGCAGGGGTTTTTTCCATGTGGTGCTTTTGTCTGGTTTGGGCACCAGAGTAATGCTAGCCCCATAGAATGAATTGGAAAATGTACCCTCATGTATTTTTTGGAAAGATTTATGAAGGATTGGTTTTAATTCTGTAAACATTTCGTAGAATTCACCAGAGTAGTCACCTGGGCCTGGGCATTTTTCTTTGTGGGAAGTTTCCCTATTACTAATTCAATCTTTTATTTAGGTCTATTCAGATTTTCAATTTGTTCTTCAGCCACTTTCAGTTTGTGTCTTTCTAGAAATTTGTCTATTTGATCTAGGTTATCTAATTTGTTGGCATACAAATTGTTCACATTATTCCCTTACGATCATTTTTATTCCTATAAGGTCAGTAATGATGTCCCTCTTTCTTGATTTTAGTAGTTTGTCTTCTTTTTTGGATCACTCTAAAGGTTTGTCAATTTTGTTGATGTTTTCAAAGAAACAGCTTTTAGTTTCATTGATTTTCTCTATTGTTTTCCTATGATGTATTTTGCTTATTTCTACTCCAATGTTTGTTGTATTTTTTCCTTGTACTTGCTTTGGAGTTAGTCTGCTCTTCTTTACAGCATCTGAAGGTGGAAGCTTGGGTTGGTAAGGCCTTCTGTGTTACGTACGCATCTGCAGCTATACGTTTCCCTCTAGGCACTGCTTTACTTCACCCCTTAAGTTCTGTTAAGCTGTGTCTTCATTTTCATTCACTTCCAAGTATTTTCTCATTTACTTTTTATTCTCCTTTGACCTGGTTTTTTTTTCCAGGAGTATTGTTTAATTTCCATTATTTGTGCACTAACCAATTTCCTTCAGCTATTGATTTCTAATTTCACTCCACTGTAGCCAGAGTCCATATACTATATATATATATTTTTTTAATTTACTGGGGCTTGTTTTCTGGCCTAGCTTATCATCCACCCTGGAGAACATTCCAGGTTCACTTGAGAATATGCATCGTACTGTAGTTGGCTGAAGTTTTCTATAGATGTTAGGTCTAGTTGGTTTACAGTGTTGTTTGAGTCTTGTTTCCTTGTTGATCTTCTGCCCTGTTGAACTGTCCACTATGAAAATACGGTATTGACATCTTCAACTATTATTGTTGAATTGTCTATTTCTCCCTTCAGTTATGCTAGGTTTTGCCTCATCTGGAATGTATTTTAGGGTCCTGTTGTTTGGTGGTTACATGTTTATAATTGTTACATTTTCCTGATGATTGACTCCTTTAATCATTATAAAATATCAGTTGTTGGAGAAGATCCAAGATGGTGGCGTGAGTAGTCTTCTTTGTCTCTCCCCCTTCGAATCTACAACTAATTGGACATTCATCGCTTAACAAAGGATATCCATATAGCATCTCAGGATGCCTGAGAGACCCACACTGCTATACATCGGAAGGCGGACGGACTTCCCTCCAGGAGGAGGTGGAGATAGGTGAAAACTCTCCGACCCCGACCCCCGAATAGCCTAGTACCTGCAAGCGGCTTTCTTCCAGCGGATGCCCCCAGAACATCGCCACACTCCAAGGGCAGGAGGGAGCACACACCAGAGGAGTGACAGTGGAAACAGGTGACCAGAGCCCTACCTAAGCCCCCCACAATTACACCTAAGCCCAGAGGGAAGCTCCAGAGTTACACACCGGAGGCGGCGGGGAAAACCCCTACCCGCCATTAGTGGAGAGGCCCCGCCTAGCATCCACAATGCCAGGAGGGTCCCGAAGAGAATCCCAGGCAGGGCAGCAGCCGGCCAGCTGCCACTGAACTCAAGGTCTCCAGCTATCCCCGAGACAGGGCAAGGGGCTCCCCGAGATCCTAGGGGAGAGGATTGAGGCTGGGTGGCGTTCCAGCAACCCAGCTTCATGGCCCAGGGGGAAACTCTACAGTCTCACAGCAGTCTCAGCGATAGCCTCTGCACAGCACTAGTAGAGAGCACCCACCCGGGAACCACAAGGCTGGAAGACCCTGGGACAAAAGTAGCATAGCTAGGTGAACTAACCACAGACTGCAGAAGATGCCCTTAGCTCTGCTGTGACCCATAGTGGACAAGTGAGATTTTGTGGGCGCCAACAGTGACAGAGCTGCAAATATAAGTGATCCTACCCCTGGCCGCTGGGAAAGCCCATAACACCGCTGCAGACCCTAAGGAGGGAGCACATCTAGGGGGTCTGCAACAGTAGGCACCAGCAGCCTGAAGCCCCCTTGTGACGGCCCCCACAGCTGAAGAGGGAACCCACAGGATCACTGTGACTGCGAGGAGGGGCCCAGGCCCAGTTAGCAACAGCTGATAGGGTTCCTGGTTGGTGCAGTATAAACAGCTGTTCCCCACCACACCAGTAGAAACAAGTGGAAGCAGTAACTAAACTCCATCTCTATGCAGAGGCACAAATCTACACCATCAAGCAATATGAAAAAATATATTAAGTCTCCAGAACAGAAGGAAAATGACAAACACACAGAAAACAATCCCAAAGACAATGAAATATGTAACCTAAATGATGATGACTTCAAAACAGCCATCATTAAAAAACTCAATGAGTTAAAAGAGAATTCAGATAGACAACGAGTTCAGGAGCTATGTCACAAAAGAGTTCGATACTATAAAGAAGAACCAAACAGAAATACTGGAAATGAAGAACACAATAGAGGAGATTAAGAAAAATCTAGACGCACTGAACAGTAGAGCTGATAATATGGAGGAAAGAATTAGCAATTTGGAAGATAGGAATATAGAAATTCTGCAGGCAGAGGAGGAGAGAGTACTAAGACTAAAAAGAAATGAAGAAACTCTCTGAGAATTATCTGACGCAATTAGGAGATGCAACCTAAGGATTATAGGTATACCAGAGGGAGAAGAGAGGGAGAAGGGGGCAGAAAGCCTATTCAAAGAAATAATGGCTGAGAACTTCCCAAATCTGGGGAGAGAGATGGAACTTCATGTGACAGAAGCCAATAGATCTCCAAACTTTATCAATGCAAGTAGACCAACCCCAAGACATATAGTAGTGAAGCTAGCAAAAGTCAACGACAAGGAGAGAATACTAAGGGCAGCCAGGCAGAAGAAATTAACCTACAAAGGAACCCCCATCAGGCTATCAGCAGATTTCTCAGCAGAAACTTTACAGGCTAGAAGAGAGTGGAATGATATATTCAAAAATCTGAAGGACAAAAACCTGCAGCCGAGAATTCTCTACCCAACGAAAATATCCTTCAAATACAATGGAAAAATAAAAACTTTCCCAGATAAACAAAAATTAAGGGAGTTCATTGCCACAAAACCTCCTCTTCCAGAAATGCTCAGGAAAACCCTCATTCCTGAAAAATCAAAAAAAGGAAAGGGGCTACAAAACCAAGAGCAAAGGAGAGAAGTAGAAGGACAACAACAGAGAGTAGCAGCTCTCCATCAGAACAGACTAAACCATGGGATGAGAAACAAAGGAAATTGAAGAAAACCAGAAAACAAGACAGAAAATGGCAGCGGTAGGCCCCCACATTTCAATAATCACTCTAAATGTAAATGGATTGAACTCTCCAATCAAAAGACACAGAGTGGCAGGACGCATCAAAGAACAAGACCCAACAATATGCTGCCTCCAGGAAACACACCTCAGCCCCAAAGACAAACACAGACTCAGAGTGAAGAGATGGAAGACAATACTCCAAGCTAATAATGAACAAAAGAAAGCAGGTGTCACTACACTAATATCAAAGTAGACTTCAAAGCAAAACAGATAAAGAAAGACAAAGAGGGACAGTATATAATGATAAAAGGGACTCTCCACTAAGAAGACATAACACTTATAAATATATATGCACCCAACACAGGAGCACCAAAATTTGTAAAGCAACTCTTAACAGAACTAAAAGAAGACATCAACAAAAATACAATAATAGTAGGGGACCTCAACACCCCATTAACACCAATGGATAGAACATCCAGACAGAAAATCAACAAGGAAATTATAGAATTAAATGAAAAATTAGACCAGATGGACTTAATAGATATATATAGAACACTTCATCCAAAAACAGCAGGCTACACATTCTTCTCAAGTGCGCATGGAACATTCTCAAGAATAGACCATATTTTGGGAAACAAAGCAAGCATCAATAAATACAAGAGAGTTGAAATAATATCAAGCATCTTTTCTGATCATAATGCTATGACACTAGAAATCGACTACAAGAATAAAGCAGAGAAAGGTGCAAAAATGTGGAGACTAAACAACACGCTACTGAACAAACAATGGATTATTGAAGAAATTAAAGAAGAAATCAAATGTTACCTGGAGACAAATGAAAATGAGAACACATCATACCAAATCATTTGGGATGCAGCAAAAGTAGTCCTAAGAGGGAAATTCATTGCAATACAGGCTCACCTCACTAAACAAGAAAAAGCTCACATAAGCAACCTCAAACGACACCTAACAGAATTAGAAAAAGGTTCTTAGAACAAACAAAGCCGAGTCAGTAGAAGGAGGGAAATAATAAAAATAAGAGCAGAAATAAACGATACTGAAACAAAAAACACAGTAGAAAGGATAAATGAAACAAAGAGTTGGTTCTTCGAAAAAATTAACAAAATCGACAAACCCTTAGCCAGACTCACCAAGAAAAGAAGAGAGAAATCTCAAATAAATAAAATTAGGAATGAGAGAGGAGAAATCACAACAGATACCAATGAAATACAAGAGATCATAAGAGAATACTATGAAAAACTATATGCCAACAAATTGAACAACCTAGAAGAAATGGACAAATTCTTGGACTCTTACAACCTCCCCAAACTGAACCAGGAAGAAATGGAGAATCTGAATAAGCCAATCACAAGTAAAGAAATAGAAACAGTAATCAAAAACCTCCCCCAAAATAAGAGTCCAGGACCAGACAGCTTCTCTGGAGAATTCTACCAAACATTCAAAGAAGATTTAATACCTATCCTTCTCAAACTATTCCAGAAAATTGAGGAAGATGAAGTACTCCCTAACACATTCTATGAAGCCAACATCACTCTGATCCCCAAACCTGACAAGGACAACACAAAGAAGGAGAACTACAGGCCGATATCACTGATGAACATAGATGCAAAAATCCTCAACAAAATTCTGGCAAACCGAATACAGCAATACATCAAAAAGATTATACACCATGATCAAGTGAGATCTATACCAGGGACACAGGGATGGTTCAACATCTGCAAGTCAATCAACATGATACACTACATTAACAAAATGAGAAACAAAATCCACATGATCATCTCAATAGATGCTGAGAAAGCATTCGACAAGATCCAACACCCATTTATGATAAAAACCCTCAATAAAATGGGTATAGAAGGAAAGTACCTCAACATGATAAAGGCCATATACAACAAACCCACAGCCAACATCATACTCAACGGACAAAAACTGAAAGCCATCCCTCTGAGGACAGGAACAAGACAAGGGTGCCCACTTTCACCACTCCTATTCAAGATAGTACTGGAGGTGTTGGCCAGAGCAATTCAGCAGGAAAAAGAAATAAAAGGAATCCAAATAGGCAATGAAGAAGTAAAACTCTCACTGTTTGCAGACGACATGATCTTATATATAGAAAACCCCAAAGAATCCATAGGAAAACTATTAGAAACAATCAACAGCTACAGCAAAGTTGCAGGGTATAAAATCAACATACATAAATCAGTAGCATTTCTATACACTAACAATGAACTAACAGAAAAAGAACTCAAGAACTCAATCCCATTCACAATCACAACGAAAAGAATAAAATACCTTGGGATAAATTTAACCAAGGAAGTGAAAGATTTATACAATGAAAACTACAAGACTTTCTTGAAAGAAATTGACAACCACATAAAGAGATGGAAAGACATTCCATGTACATGGATTGGAAGAATAAACATAGTTAAAATGTCCATACTACCTAAAGCAATCTACAGATTCAATGCTATCCCAATCAGAATCCCAAGGACATTCTTTATAGAAATTGAACAAAGAATCCTAAAATTCATAAGGGGCAGCAAAAGACCGCGAATTGCTAAAGCAATCCTGAGTAAGAAAAACAAAGCCGGAGGCATCACAATCCCCAATTCCAAAACATACTACAAAGCTACAGTGAGCAAAACAGCATGGTACTGGTACAAAAACAGGTGCACAGATCAATGGAACAGAATTGAAAGCCCAGAGATAAAACCACACATCTATGGACAGCTAATCTTTGACAAAGGAGCTGAGGGCCTACAATGGAGAAAAGAAAGTCTCTTCAACAAATGGTGCTGGGAAAACTGGACAGCCACATGTAAAAGAATGAAAATTGACCATTCTTTTTCACCATTCACAAAAATAAACTCAAAGTGGATCAAAGACCTAAAGATTAGGCCTGAAACAATGTCTTCTAGAAGAGAATATAGGCAGTACTCTCTGACATCAGTTTCAAAAGAATCTTTTCGGACACTATAACTCCTCAGAGGAGGGAAACAATAGAAAGAATAAACAAATGGGACTTCATCAGACTAAAGAGCTTCTTCAAGGCAAGGGAAAACAGGATTGAAACAAAAAAACAGCCCACTAATTGGGAAAAAACATTTACAAGCTACTTATCTGACAAAGGACTAATCTCCATAATATACAAAGAACTCCCACAGCTTAACAACAACAACAAAAAAACAACCCGATCAAAAAATGGGCAGAGGACATGAACAGACATTTCTCCAAAGATATAAGTATGGCCAATAGACACATGAAAAGATGTTCATCATCACTAATCATCAGGGAAATGCAAATCAAAACTACACCAAGATATCACCTTACACCCGTTAGATTGGCAAAAATATCCAAAACCAAGAGTGACAAATGTTGGAGAGGTTGTGGAGAAAAAGGAACCCTCATACACTGTTGGTGGGAATGCAAACTAGTGCAGCCACTATGGAAAACAGTACGGAGATTTCTCAAAAAGTTAAAAATAGAAATACCCTATGACCCAGCCATCCCACTACTGGGTATCTATCCTAAGAACCTGAAATCAGCAATCCCAAGAGTCCCATGCACCCCTATGTTCGTCGCAGCAGTATTTACAATAGCCAAGATGTGGAACCAACCCAAATGCCCAGAAACTGATGACTGGATAAAGAAGATATGGTATATATACACACTGGAATAGTACTCAGCCATAAAAAAGGACCAAATTGTTCCATTCACATCAACATGGATGGACCTCGAGGGTATTATGTTAAGCGAAATAAGCCAGACAAAGACGAACTCTATATGACTCCACTTATAGGTGGAAGTTAACATATAGACAAGGAGAACTGATCAGTGGTTACCAGGGAAAAGGGGGGATGGGGGCAGGGCACAAAGGGTGAAGTGGTGTACTCACAACATTACTAACAATAACATACAACTGAAATCTCACAAGGTTGTAATCTATCATAATCTTAATAAAAAAAAATATCAGTTGTTGCTACTAGCAATTTTTGTTTTAAGTTCTATTTTGTCTGATAGTAATATCTTACTTTGGTTCTCTTTCGGTTATTGTTGATACATGCTTTCCCATCCTTCTACTTTCAGCCAATTGGTTTCTTTGAAACTAAAGTCTGTCTCTTATGGACAGTATATAGCTGCATCATGTTTTCAATCCCTTCTGCCAGTACCTGCCTTTTATTGCAGTGTTTAGTCCGTTCACGTCTAATGTAATAATGCTAAGGGAATTTACATCTGCCAGTTTGCCATTTGTTTCCTGCTCCGTCTTCTCTATTCCTGCTTTAGTCTTCTTGTGTTACGTATCATTTTCTTGCATATCACTTTAATTTCCTTGTTTCTTTTGCTGTTTTTTTGGTAGTTATTTTCTTGGTGATTGTGCTAGGGATGACAATTAACATCTTAATTTAAAATAATATAGTTCAGATTAATACCAACTTAATTTCAGTAGTCTACAAAACCTCTGCTCCAGGATAGCTCCATTCCCTCCTTGATGTTTTATGCTATTCCCATACAAATTATATCTTTATACATTATAAGCCATTCAACAGTTTTCCATGTATTACTTTATAGTTTTCTCTTGAATCAGAAGAGTTACAAACAAAAGTACTGTTATGGACTGAATGTACGTATCAGGCCCCCAACCCCCTCCCCCCCACCCCACCAAATCCATTATGTTGAAGCGCTAACCCCTAACATGATGGTATTTGGGCCTATGGGAGGTAATTACATTTAGATGAGTTCATGAGGGTAGGACCTCCATGATGGGATTAGTGTCCTTATAAGAGAAGGAAACCAGAGCACTCTCTGCCATGTGAAGAAACAGTGAAAAGGCAGCCATCTACAGGCCAGGAAGAGGGCCCTCATCTGGAACCACATCTACTCACACCTTGACCTGGGACTTCCCAGCCTCCAGAACTATGAGAAATAAATGTCTCTGTTCACACCAGCCAGTCTATGGTATTTTGTTATAGCAGCCTAAGATAATACAAATACATTTATACTGTCTTTTATCTTTAATTGTGTAGTTAACCAGTGTGCTACTTATTTCTTTGTGTGGATTCATGTTACTAATGTCCTTTCATTTCTGCTTAAAGGACTACCTTTACTATTTCTTGTAGGGTTGGCTGCTAGTGACAAATTTGTTCTGTTTTTATGTGGGAATGTCTTAACTTCTCTTTCATTTTTTGAGGAATAATCTTGCTGCATAAAGAATTCTTAGTTGACTTTTTTCTTTCAGTACTTTGACTGTCATTCACTACCTCCTGGCCTCCGTGACTTCTCATGAGAAGCAAGTTGTTAATCTTATCAAAGATCCCTTGGGGCCCAGCCTGGTGCATAGTGGTTAAATTTATGTGCTCTGTTTCAGCCGCCTGGGGTTCACAGGTTTAGGTCCCAGGCATGGACCTACACACCACTCATCAAACTAAGCTGTGGTGGCATCCCACATACAAAATAGACGAAGATCAGCATGGATGTTAGCTCAGGGCCAATCATCCTCATCAGAAAAAAAAGAAAAAAGATTCCCTTGGATGTGATGAATCACTTTTCCCTTGCTGCTTCCAAGAGTCTGTCTTATTAAGCATTTGTTGAGCTTCTTAGATGTGCAGAGTGTTCTTCATCAAATTTTGAAGTTTTAGGCAATTACTTCTTCAAGTACACTTTGTGCCCCTTCCTCTTCTCTCCTTCTGGGACTTCCATTATGCATGTTAATACACTTCGTGGTGTCCCACAGGTCTCTGCAGCTTTTCTTTTTCCTTCATTCCTTTTTTCTGATAGGATGCACTCAATTGGCCTGTGTTCAAGTTTGACTACTTCTACCAGTTCAAATCTTCTGTTGAGCCCTCTATTGAATTTATTTCACTTACTGCATTTTTTCAATCCAGAATTTCTATTTGGTTCTTTAATCATTATTTCTGTCTCTTCATTGTTACTCTCTATTTGGTGAAAGACTGTTCTCACATTCAGTTTTTAAGATGGTTTCCTTTAAGTCTTTAAGCATGTTTTTGAAAGCTGACTTTAAGTTTTGTTTAATAAGTTTTTAATAAATTCAATAAGCCAACAGCTGGGCTTCTTCACAGGCATTTTCTTGTTCCTTTGCATGTCTTGTAAATTTTTGTTGAAGACTAGACATTTAAAATAATGTGGCAACTCTAGACAACAGAATCCCTTCACCTCCTCAGGCTTTGTTGTGTTTGCTGTTTGTTTAGTGGCATTCCTGCACTAATTCTGTAAAGTCTACCCTCTTTGCTGTGTGTGACCACGATATTCTGCTTTGTTAGCTTAGGGGTCAGCTAACGATGAGACAGAAATTTCCTTAAAATGCCTTGAAACAGTCTCCAGCCTTGACGAAGTGCTCTGTGAACGTGTTGGGGTATGCCTTCAACACGCCAACATGCAGTTTACGACTCTGCCTTATCCTTCACTTCCTGCTTGCAGAGCCTCAAGTTCTGCTACAGGTAAGATTAGTGTCGTCTTCGTTTTTTTCTTGGGCATGCACACAGCCTTGCACATGCATGTGGCCTTCTAGAGTCCCAGGAATATGTTGGAGCTTTTCAAAGCCCTCTACAGACATGTCATTCCTCAGCTTTTCCTTTTGTTTTTCAGTTAGCCTCTTTTTTGCACCAATTGGTATCACTGCCTCAAGCAGCTGCTATATTAAATAACTGCAGCTGTTCTTGACAAATAGGCTGAAGCTAGGATTGTTTGCACTGAGTGAGTAGAGTCAAGTCAAATAAAAACAAGCTCTGAGAATAGAGCCTTTAAAACAGTGAAGTACTAGACAGGTCGAAGAGTCATGCACTGCATAATGACTTTTTGGTCAACAACAGACCACATATACAATGGTGGTCCTGTAAGATTAATACCATATGGCCTAGGTGTGTAGTAGGCTAATAGCAATCAGGTTTGTCTAAGTACACTCTATGATGTTCACAGAATCATGAAGTTACCTTACAACACATTTCTCAGGACGTATCCTCGTCCTTAAGAGATGCATGACTGTAGTGACAACCCTCTGGGGTGTGCTTTTTTGGGAGCTTCACACTCCTTCCAATGGCTACTAGACTGCTGGTTTTCATGGCTACTATAGTTGCAAGGCTATTCGTTTTCAAGGCTACCCTGGAACTGGGGGAAAAGGGATAGGGCAACTTAAAATGCTACAAAACTTATTCTTACTATTTTTATAGAATAAATGCATTTTAGTTTGTTGGAAACCTTTAATTTTTAGAGTTCTGAAAAAGTTGATTTTGACAACTGTTATAGTGTTCTCATTGCTTTCATGGAAAAGCAGATTTTCAGAGGTCCTCTATTAAGAGTTTTCAAGGAAGTCATTTTTATAGTTATAACAACTGCACACTAATTAATATTCCTTTCTTATAATTATGCTTCTAAGATTTAGAAAAGCAAATATTTATAAGTAGAAATGTGATGGGAATTTGAAAGAGGTGTCTTTTCTCATGTGACATTTCAATTATTTCATGTTTAGTTATCCAAGTCAGAATGGTGAGCCTGTTTTCTCAAATGTACAAGGAAAATACTGTCTTCTTCACAGGGTTCAGAGATTTAAAATGATAATATAAAAGTTATTATTAAGCTACACTAATCAAAACAGTGTGGTACTGGGAAAAGGACAGTCATATAGACCAATGGAATACAGAGCCTGGAAATAAACCCTCACATAGTCAATTAATTTGTGAATATGGCTGCCAAGACAACTCAATGTAGAAAGGGCAGTCTTTTCAACAAATGGTGCTGGGACAACTGGATATACAAATATACATGAACAAAGCTAAATCCTTACCTTTCACCATATACAAAACTCAGAATGGATCAAAGAACTAAATGTAAAAGCTAAAACTTTAAAACTCTTAGAAGAAAAAAACAGAGGAAAATCTTCATGACACTGGATTTGGCCGTCTTGGATATAGTAGCAAAAGCACAGGCCAACAAAAAGAAAAAAATAGACAAATTGGACTTCATCAAAATTAAAAACTTTTGTGCATCAAAGGACACTATCAAGAGAGTGAAAAGGCAAACCACAGAATGAAAGAAAATATTTTCAAAACATGTATCGATAATGGGTTAATATTTAGAATAAAGAATTCCTACAACTCGACAAAAAAACAACCCAATTAAAAATGGGCAAAAGACTTGAATAGACATTTCTCCAAAGAAGATATATATACCAATGGCCAATAAGCAACATGAAAAGATGCTTAGCATCACAGCCATTAAGGAAATGCAAATCAAAACCACAATGAAATAAAACTTTACACCCATTAGGTTAGCTATTAAAAACAAAAACAAAATAACAAGCATTGGTGAGGATGTAGAGACTGAAATCCTTGTACATTGCTGTTGGAAATGCCACCGTGGAAAACAATCTGAGATTTTTCAAAAAGTTAAACACAGAATTACCATACAATCTAGCAAACTCACTCCTAGGTATATACCCAAAAGAATTTAAAGCAGGGATTCATATAGGTATTTACACAAAAATGTTCATAGCAGCATTACTGACAATAGCAAAAAGTGTCCATCAGGATAAGTGTCCATCAACAGATGACTGGATAAACAAAACGCGTATATACATGTAATACTATTCAGCTATAAAAAGAAATGAAATTCTGATACATGGATGAACCTTGACAAGATTATGCTATGTGAAATAAGACAGACACAAAGGACAAATATTGTATGATTCCACTTACATAAGGTGCCTAAAATAGTCAAATTCATAGAGATAAAGTAGAATAGAGGTTACCAGGGGCTGGGGGTGGGGGAGAAAATGGAGAGTTGTTATTTAATGGGTAGAGAGTTTCTGTTTGGGATAATGAAAAAGTTTTGGAAATTGATGGTTATACAACACTGTGAATGTACTTAATGCAACTGAATTGTACACTTAAAAATGGTTAAAATGGTAAATTTGGTTATGTATATTTTACCATAACAAATTTTAAAATGATAATGTGTCCAAAGGCCCTCACCACATTTAGTGAGCCTTCTGTTCCTCAGTTGAGATGGTGGTTATAGAAGTTACTTAGAATACTTTATGAAATCTTGGTTGGTAGTGGTGGTAAACAGTACCCACCCCTAAAACACACACACACATACACACACATACACACAACACTACACTCAATGCTCTATCAGATACCTCTAATTATATTTTGCAAAAGATTGCACATCCAATGAATTTACTAATGAAGCAGAGTTTACATCCTCCCATACTGACAGATAAAAACATACATTCTCTAAGCACAAAGCTTATATTCACAAATAACTGTTGGCTTAATGACAAAATTTCAATTAATAATCACAATGTGAATTTAGTTATTTAATGCAACCACTAATCTAATGTCACCAATAAAATCTAAGCTGTTACATCACAAAACCAGGGTTATATTCAGTGGACATGCATTAATAATCTATACAACTTAACATTATACCAGAAAACGAATCGAATACAAAATTTCCCTTGATTTTTGGTGGTTTTCAAATTTCATGGCACAGATTACCAAAAAAACTGTAGAAACAGATTTTAAATATTTTCAATAAAATGGTAAAAAATTGAATAAGCCTTTAAAGTTTTCATATTGGGCTGAAGATTTAAAACACCAAGCTGGCCCCAATCTGTCAAAAATGACAGATAAATATTTACAATGATTAGACAGGCTTTAGTTACAATGGTACTTGGAGGACTACTGCTCCCTGGCAAAAACCCATCAGGGTTAATTTCTCAATGCAAACATGTCTTTGTAAATACTGTGATAATATAAACTTGGAAACATACCTGGAAGCGGGACAGGGATGAAAAATAACACACAATCCTATTTCTGACCTGTCATCATAAAGCCTTCTGGCTCCAAACGCCCGACACTGTCCCTCAATATAAAACTAAATTAAGAGTAGAATGACTTTACCATACTGGCTGACATTCTTCTACAGAATTACCTTTCACTACATATCAAGGCAGGGCTCAAGCTCCATTAACGTGCTTCTCTAGAGTGTAATGAGCAGAGCACCAAATTTATAAACTGATATGGCAACCCAAAATGCTAAACACACTTTTCAAACAGAAACAAACTTTTTTTCCCATTGTTAGTTCTATGTGCCATATTATTCTTGAAACTTACGTGGCTACCAATAAGAAAAGAATAGGGAAGCTTTGAACATATCTTGTACTTTTTCATCAAGGCTAAAGTGCAAAATATCTCCATATGTCTGGCATTTTAATAGGAAAAAAATGACGCATAATAAAGGAACTGAAGTGACAGGAGAACTAATACAAAAAAAGACTTCTTTAAATATACACTTGAAGACTACATAAGACCAAATTAATTTTTCTTCAGTGAAATCTGTAAATGAACCAAGTTCTCACAGAACTTAAGATCTTGTTTGATTCTCTTTCCCAGGATCAGAAATTCTAAAATTAGAGGGGGAAAAAATGGAAAAAAATAACATTGCATGACAATGGACACTAAGTTCATAAAAAACCTTCTTTTTTCTAAATGAGATATTATGGAAGAAAATACCATGAAAATAATAATCCTATGAGAATTGTTTTTTCAGCACAGTAAATTTGAGCCTTGGTCTTCATGAAGATACTACAGCTTATATAGAAAACTATAAATATACAAGACTTCAGGAAAAAAAAGTCAAAATACATATTATTTAACATTCTGTAGGCCCAAAAAACTTGAGAGGAGGAAAAAGGATGGCCAACTCAATCTTCACTTAAGAATACAGAATTATGAAAAATTTCCTGGGTCAAAAGTTCCAAGGTGCTCCAAACTGGAACCATACTTTGTGAAAACATACAACTTAGATATATTTTTAACAGGAAAGAGAAAGTACTGAATAACTGCAGTCCCTTCCAAAAAGGAAATCTTAAATTAAGGGAAAAAGATTCTAATAGTGTAAACGAGTCTGGCTCAGAAAGAAAACTGAACAACATATCCAAGATTCTGTCCATAAAAGTAATGGCGGTACATCTTTAATATTAAAGAAATAGGCTATAAAAAAGTTCTTTCTCAGAATTGGTTTTAGTAAAAGCTCATTTGTGCTCCTTTGTGGGTGCATAATAAAGTTCCATGGGTTTGTTCACTTTCCAGTATTTCTCACTGACCAATTCCAAAGAAAAAGAGCCATTTAATACCTAAAAGAAAAAAAGAAAGAAAGTATTATGAAAACTGCTCAAAGCACAACAAGACTGAGATGGAACAAACATAAAAGTCCATCTCTTTTAAAAAAAAAATCTTAGGGTAAACCTCTTGTCACTTACACTATTCACAAATGAACAAACAAAGGATATCAAAACATTAACCACCTGTTGCAATTTCTCTTTCTCTCAGGGTCCCGTAGCATTTTATTAGGCCCCACCCCATCACCTGCCACTCTCAGATGGTCAATGTGGTCCCAGTTTCAAGAGCCTATTATTTTAAATACTCACAGTGAACTGGCCACTGGCTGTCGCTATGTAAATGGTATACTGCTTCTCGCTGGCTGTATCAAGGTTCATCTGGTTTGATTCTCCTTTGCTTCGAAGTTCTTCTAAAGCTAACCTCACAGCCAGATACTTGGATAAGTGATCAACAGTGGCATTACCTGAAGTCTTTATGTATCTGGAAAAATAAATAATTAAAACTTTAATTTCCAGATTAATGATAAAAATGTACTTAAATTATACAATGTACTTCTAAAAAGCTACATAAAATGTAAATGTCTCAATTATTGACAAAATAATAGCAGAAATTTACTCCTCTATTATCTAAAAATTTCTTATTGAAAGATACAGAAGAAGGGAAAGTAAACAGCTCACTGTCTGTCTACCAGGCCACAAAAGCTCTACCTACCTTACCATCCATAAAACATGAGATAAAATGACAAAAGTCAAACAGAAACACACACAGTACTGAGGGGGAAAAAAGAACATACCCTTCAACCCCAATGATCAGAGTTCTGCTGTCAACAGCAGCAAGAAGAATAGTAAGAATATAAGCAACTTTCTTATTGTCTAAGAATTAACCAATTTTCTGGTTTTTAAGACTGAGCATAGAAATGCTAATCTTGGGATTTTTTTAAAGCATGGTATACTGTTCAATCACTCACTGAACAAATATCTGATGCTTATCTACACACGATGGCAGACCATGTGCTGAAGATACAGTGGTAAAGCACCATGCTTGCCGGCATGGATCTTACAGACAACTGGCACCCTCGTTTCATTGTTAAGGAATTTAAATGGTCCTTTCTTCCTCTTCTACCTAGGAGGGTCATTCCTTTCAGATATGCAACTGTGGGTGGGAAGCACATGAGGAAGGAAGAAAACAATACAGGCAGCCAAAATATCCAAATGAACTCTGGCAATCAGTGGGATGACAAATATTGCCCTTAAACTTCTTGTGCAAAATCGTCTTTTAGTCCAAATTAAATATTCTGAAGTCAGATAATCTGAAACTAATCTGCACACTTACCGTGTCTGTGCACTGTCATCTTTTTCCATAAGTGTGGGATGAGGCCTGAATACTAATTCAATTTCACTAGCACCATCCATTACTGGGTCAATTGCCACTGTTGCATTGTTATTATCAAGCTCAAGCCCGGAATCATCAGATGTTTTGGTCCGTTTGTTACTAGGTCCTGCTTCCTGATTACTGTGTGTGGATGCATTACTACAGTGAGAACTGTCACCATTGTCTTCTGCTCCACTACCATTTTCAATCTGTTGTTTCTTGCCTCGCTGTAATCTAGTTAAGGGAAATAACAAAAAGGGGGGTTGCATAAAATTTACATCTAGGCCTTTTCAATGCATCAATTTTGAAGCACATTTACTGAACTTTAGAATTCTGTAAAAATCTTGATGATCGACTTTGCTCCAAGTTGGATAACAGCACTTATTTCCCACATGTCCCTGAAAGGTCTAGAGAACCTCACTCACACACAGGCAAACATCGGCATGACTGAAACAAATGTTAATATTCACTGAATACTTCTCTTTATTGATTATAGGAATTATTGGCAAATCCTTATTTATATTTTGATAATTTGTTATGAGATTTTAAATCTAAAGAAAGGCATGATTCAGATATGAAAGTTTTAAAGATCTGAGGGAAGATATTCATGCCTCTTTAAAAATCTTTAAGGAAACATTTAAGAGAAACAGTAAGCACACCCTCCCGTCGAACTCACCCAAAGTTTGTAATACAATGCAAAATTATTCTAATGAGGAAACTGAGATGGTGTCTAAATAAGGAGCATGGATACAGAAACAGCAAACAAGCTCAAATACTAGCAACCAGTAACTGGGCAAGGCACACTGTGTATAAATCTTATCTACTTGTCAAAACAACTGGCAAGGCAGTGAACATCATCATCATTTTATAATGAAGAAAACCAAAGAAATGGAGGTTCAAGGCCCATAGTTATAAGCTAGTAAGCACCAGAAGTAGAGCTAGGACTTGATACACATTCTTTCTACCACATTGCCTCTCTCTATCTGTATAAACAAGAAAAAAGGAGGGATATATGAAGAAATATGAAAGAATGACATGCACTTCTAAGAAGTGTCATCATTACAAATTTATTGCCAGAACAAGGAAATAACAGCCCACTGTTTAGGAAAGATGCTCAAGAACTCTCGTGCTTTCTTTCAAAAAAACAAAATACTACTTATGAAATCTATAGATCATTTCAAAACTGAGGGAATGACTAATATGTTAAATGACAAAACTATGATCCCAAAAGATACGAATGCACATAATGAAATATTACTACCTTACAAAGGAAGGAAATCCCGCACATGCTAAACACAGATAAACTTCAACAACAATGAATTAAGCCAGTCACAGAAAAAGACAAACACGTGTGATTCCACTTATGTAATGTATTAAAAGTAGCCAAATACATAGAAAGAGAAAGTAGAAGGATGGTTACCAGGAGCCAAGGGGAGGAGGAGGAAATGAGGAATTAGTGTTTAATGGGTACAGAGTTTCAGTTTTATAAAATGAAAAGAGTTCTGGAAACTGGTTGCAGAACAATGTGAATGTACTTACCCTACTGAACTGTATACTTATAAATGGTTAAGAGGGTAAATTTTATGTTTTTTCATACAATTAAAAAAGATATAAACAGGCCAAAATAATGAAACAAACACAACTCAACAGTGAAAATATAAGGATTATACTTAAATATTTCCTAAAATCCACAAATAAAGCAAAAGAAAAGTTGTTTCAGTTGACTATAAAGTAATCTAATGGAGTTGCTTGTCTTGATGTATTTATTTTTATCTCACACTTTTTTCCTTTTGGTTTGAGGTGACTGAGCTAGATTAATTTCAGGCAGCATTCATAGAACAATGTTCAGTAATGGAGATCAGTAACCTATTATATCCTGAATTTATCAAATCATATCTATAATACTGTTCTAGAGGTAGCATTTCAAGAATTGCACCAACAAACTTGAATGTCGTATGAGGACAATAAAAGAAATTAAGAATGTAAATGTTTAGCCTTCAGAAGCACATATAAGAATGCCTATCTACACAAAATTATTTGAAAAACTAGTAGATACAAGCAGAATCTGAAATAAGTGTAGAATCCAACATAAGTATTTTGACAAAGTCAGACCAAGACTGCTATACACAAGAGACTAATTTTAATTCAATATGAAGGAACAACTTTAAAAAAAAATCATGCATAAAAAAATATTTACTGAGCAGCTACTTTAAGCCAAGCATGGTTCTGTATACTGGTGTTAAAAGAATCAATATTACCAACAGTCTCTATCCACTTAGGGCTTACATTATTCTAGTGCAGCAGGTAACACATATGTGTTCAGAGAATGATAAATGCTGTGGAGAAAGATGAGGCAGAGAGTGTAAGAAAGTATGGAATCCTGGAGTGGAAGATGGGAACTTCGCAGACACCTGAAGAAAGTGAGAGTGTGTGCCATGTGGATTATGTGGAAGAAGAGGGCTCCTGAAAAACAGAACAGTAAGTACAAAGGCCCTGAGGCAGAAGCATGCTTGGTGAGTCTGAAGAACAATAAAGAAGCTGTAATAAAGTTGTCAACCAATGAAAGAGCTCCTATCATATACTCTTACCACTAGAAACATTCAAGCAAAAACAAAGGACTATCTGTAAAGGATTTTGCAAAGGGGATTCTTTCTCCTGGTAAAAGACTAAATTGAACAAGCATGAAAGTCCCTCTCTCTTTTAGGAATGTATAATTCTTTTAAAATAAATACATTCAACATTTAATACTGTACTCTGCTAAAGAGAGTTGTAGGTCAGTTTAATATTCAGTCATACACCACATAACTTTTCCATAAAGCTGTTACCGAACAGCACATACAACAGTAGTCCCATAAGGTTAGCAGCCTAAAGCCTAGGTGCGTAATAGGCTATACATCTACGTGTGTGTAAGTACACTCTATGATGTTTGCACAATGACAAAATCACCTAACGATGCATTTCTCAGGATGTATGCCTGTCGTTAGAATGGAGCACATCTTTTAACCTTTAGGCCAGTGGTTAAAAGTTGCACTTCGAAACCACTTCTGGAACCTTAAAAATACCAATGCCAGGGCCCCATCAAAGATTCTGACTTACTTGGTCTGCAGTGATATCTGAGGCCCTGGGATTTAAGCGCTTTCCAAGGGATTCTGATGTTCAGCCAAGGTGAGAACCACTAAACTGGGACTGGGATGGGGCTTTACTGGCATCTCCCACTTTGGAAAATGATGACTCTGCCTGAGGCCTGAGTATATTAGGAGATGTCAGAGCGAAAAAGAGAAATCGGAGTGAGGAAAGTGACCAAATTATGTAGGGTCTTGGAAGCCATCATTAAGGTCTTTTAATCTGAATGTGAACAGAAGCTATTAGAGGCTTCAGAGCAAAGGAGAACCATTATCTCCAATCTAACAGAATCACTCTGGCTGCTGTGCTGAGAATTGACTATGCGGGGATAAGCATGGAAAGCAGAAAGACCCAATTAAGAGGCTATTTCAATACTTAAATGAAAGATGGTGGTGACCTAGACCAATCTTGCTATATTATGAAGAAAGCTAAAGATATATTGATTCAGACTGGAAAACAGACTGTAAGAAAAAAGAGAGAGGTTAAGGGTAATTCCAAAGTTTTTGGCTAAAGCAAGTGGAATGATGGAGTTGCCATCCACTGAAATGAGTAAGAATGAAGAAAAGTAAGGAGTAAGAACAAAAAATTCAGTATTGGACACGTTAAGTTTGAAATAAGGAACAGCTACTGACATACAAAGGGAACCAGGAGAATATGGTTTCTTGAAAGCCAGGTGGAGAAAACTATTCAAAGAGAAAAGAAAATTAATTGTCTAAAATGCCACTAAGGAAGACGAAGTCTGAGAATCAGCAATTAGATTTCACAAAATGGAGGTTACTGGTAACTCTGATAAGGGTGATATGGGGGCGGGGACAAAAGCCTGATTAGAGAGGGTTCAAAATGGAACGGGAGAATAATTAAGAGAGTGAGCATAGACTAGTCCAAGGAGTTTTGCTGTAAAGAGGAGAGGAGAAATAGAATGGTAAGTGGAAGAAGCAATGGATACAAGAGAGGGTTTTTAAAGATTGTAGCATTTTAAATGGAATACCCCATTATGCTTGGAGGCATATATCATACCTGCAATAAAAGGTAACCATGCAGAACTACCAGGGTATTTTTTTTTACTGCCTTTTATCTTTTTCAAAATGGAGACTGTTGAGTAAATTCAATATTTAATAAAGTATTGAGAAAAATGGGCACCCTCTCTGGCCTTCTTTCCCACATACCTGTTCATGGCCTGTATCTTCAGTCCTTCCTCGATGCTGTGACTGAGTGCTTGCTGATTATTGTGCTTGTTGATCCTGGCTAACACTCTCTCTTGATGAGCTTCATACTCATCACGGCTTGGGTAAATTTTGCTGATGAGTGCATCAAAGTTCGGGTCCGGCCTTAGTGATCTTTTGGAAACCAGCTTTTTCCGACAAGTAGGACATTCTTTGTTGCTAAATAAAAAGAAGAGAAAGACAATGTAAACAATGCTAGTGTCTCTGGGATAAAGACAAAAACACTCAGCTTCTGGATAGTTATCATCTTATTCTAATATGTTTACTAAGTCACAGAAATTTAAACTAACTAACCTGAATTTCCTTGAAAATTTGACTAATGGCTACGTAAGATTCTGGAAGCCTCAGACACTATACTACTTGCCAATAGAGAAAAATGTGAATACTTCTCAATGATAGTTCATATATAACCATTTTGGAAATAAAAATCTGTTCTTGCCTAATATAAATTTCCCCTCTCTGAGATCCATGCCTCACAAGGAAAACTACCCACTAATACATATCAATGCATATGTTATCAATTCTTTTACTAAAATAGCATTCATAAAGATATAATTTTATATACTTAAAAAGTGGAAAAACCATAGTTTCATGCTTTGTAATTTCCTCAAAACAAATACTCATCTTAAAAAGCTGCTAAAATTGTATAAAATCAACTGTTTCAAAACAAAGATTCTCCAATAATTAAAACCAAGACTTCAGAAAAATTTCCAGTTCTTAAATGAATACTTACAGGGAATGTATTTCTCAAAACCAACAGAGCACTGTCCTGGTACAAGTTAAGCACCTAGCACAACACTTCAACATACCCACTTCTGAGGGCTGTGATAATGCAGTCTGCACAAAAACGATGTAGACACTCCTTTGTAGTCATGGTGTTCTTCAACATATCCAAACAAATTGGGCACATTAATTCACTGTGGAGACTTCGAGGTGAAACCACAATTTCCAAGCCATCTGTTATTGCCTCCTGTAAAAGAGTCACCTTAAAATTAAAAGCTATCCAATTTTCTTTATTATGGACAGGTTCAAACATACAAAAGTAATAAAAATGACAAAAATGAACATCTATGTACCCATCACCCAGCCACCACCATCGTCAACTCAAAGCCAATCTTGTTTTAGCTATAATCTCCTCCAACCCCCTCAGCCGCAGCACCAGTGCATTATAAAAATGCTCTTATTTTAATGCTAAAGATATTAATTTATTTAAAAGATAAGTAACGGTAAATTAGCCTAGTATAATAAAAGAGAAGCTTCTGATGGCCTAGTGGTTAAAGTTGGGTGTACTCCACTTCAGCAGCCCAGACCCGGTTCCTGGGCATGGAACCACACCACCCGTCTGTCAGTAGCCGTGCTGTGGCAGTGGCTGACATAGAAGAACTAGAAATACCTACAACTAGATATACAACTATGTACCAGGGCTTTCGGGAGGAAAAAAAAGAGAGAGAGACAA